>NC_135822.1:37590411-37843685 GCF_964213995.1 Mustelus asterias
AGCAATTTATTGTGTATAAATATGAAGTGATGCACATTTTGATGAAACAACTTGGATACGTGTATAATCTAAACTGTACCGTTTTGAGGAGATGCAAGTTCACAGGGAATTGGGGGTTCATATTTACAAATCCTTGAAGATGGCAAGGCAAGTTGAGAATGTAATTGAAAAAGTGTATGGATGTTTGGCTTTGTAAATAGGGCCATTGAATATAAAAAGAATCACGCTAAATCTCTGCAAATCACTGGTTAGGCCTCATCTAAAGTATTGTGTCCAATTCTGGGCACCACATTTTGTCAAGGTCTCATCATCAAGATGATAGCAGGGCTGAGAGTCTCGAGTTATGTGGAGAGTTGGGATTGTTCTCCCTGGAGCAGTGAAAATTACTAGGAGGCATAGGTTTAAGGTGCAAGGGGCAAGTTTTAGAAGAGCTATACGAGGCAGATTTTTTACACAGAGTGGTGGGTGCCTGGAACTCGTTGCAGGGGGAGGTAGTGGAAGCGGATATGGTAGTGACTTTTAAGGCGCATCTTGACAAGTACATGAATGAGATGGGAATAGAGGGATATGGTCCCCGGAAGCGTAGGGGGTTTTAGTTAAGTCGGGCAGCATGGTCAGTGCAGGCTTGGAGGGCCGAAGGGCCTGTTCCTGTGCTGTAATTTTCTTTGTTCTTTGTAAGCAGGCTACACTGAAAGTATAGCATGCAGTTGCACTATTTCCATTCTTGTCCAAATCTCAATGCTCTCAAAGGTTTTTTTTGCTGACCAGCATTTGAAAATTAGTTAAATGTCCAGGAAATGGTGGTGGTATGTCTCACTCTATCTGTGTCCATGGAGAAAATTGTCACCTAGTACAGCAACCAGCTGATCTTGATTTCAAGATTGATTCCACTCGACGCACTGGCACTTCAATTTTAAAATTTGTTGTTGAGTAAAGGTCATCTTTTTGCTCCAAATTCAGCAGCTGGTAATTTCTTCCAGTCAGGCTAAGTGTAGAGAAACATATTAGTGGAAATTCACAAAGTATATGCTACTGGATAGAGGAACTGGAGGGCCCACTGGCCTTCTGGAAGTTGAAATGGCTTTTAATAAATCTAAAGCTTTTACTTTGGTTAGAGTGCTCTCGTGGTTTGAAACCAAAAATGATTGGGGGGCTATCCAAAACTCTGCCGCCCATGTCCTCTACTTCTGGCCAATTGCGCATTCCCAATCATAACTGCCCCATTTATGGTGGACATTCCTTCAGCTGTCTCAGTCCCAAGCTCTGGAATTCCCTCCGTACACCTCTCTACCTCATTTTTCTCCTTTAAGCCACTCCTTAAGACCAATCTCTTTGACAGAGCTTTTGGTCATTTGGTCTAATATCGCCTTAGGTGGCTTAGTGTTATACTTTATTTTGCATTGCTACTGTGCAGCACCTAGGAACATTTAAGTATGTTAAAGGTGCTGCAGAACTACAAATTGTTGTCCGAATAAAAATGAGAAATTTACTTATATTCTTCAACTGCATTTGTATTTTGTATACAGGAAATCACTTTCTTACTAGGATTTCAGTAAAACATAAAATGGCAGTGTTAAATAAATGTAGCTGCACTGAGGGTGTTCCAACATCTAAATAAAATCTCCCAAATATGAACAGTGTCTGAAGAATGTATGTTGAGTTCTAAACTACCAGGGTGGGTGAAGTATTCACGAATAAACTTCTGTCACTGCTAGTGAGAGCATTTTGATAAGTTGATGCTAACACAGCACTGCACAGTATTGAAGCATCGCAGCCAAAATGTAAAACTTGCTGCCATGAACTGATACCAATGTGGAAAGTAGTGACAACATCACTTCAATGGCTTGACTTCAAGACAACAGGCAATAATTATTCAGGGTCATGCTAAATTGTCCCTTAGTCTCCTAAAATGTGGATTAGTCATGGTAAATACATGGGGTTACGGGGATAGGGCGGAGGGAAGGGCCTGGGTGGGATACTCTTTCGGAGAGTCGGTGCAGACTCAATGTACCAAATGGCCTCTTTCTGCACTGTAAGGATTCTATGGTTCTATTCTATGGTTCTAGAATTAAACTGCAAAACTATTTTCTTTTTGCTGGATTTAAAATTAACATTTCAGCTCTTGATTATAGTCTTTTTAGATCTGATGAATAATAGCTGCTTATCTACTACAGGGTCTTTCAGTAGCTAATTAACAGTATGCGTTGTAGACAAGAAGCCATGTGAAATTATGGGTTTAAATCAAAAGAAAAATGAACCTAATTTAAGAAATGTTACCAGTTGGCAACACACTGAATTGTGGAGCAGCAGTACCAAATTTATGCCTACAGTTCTGCAGTTAAGAAGTTCACAAGCTCAACTGCAATACAAGGGACAGGAAAATCAAACTGAGAAATAATCTAAGGATTAATCATGCAGGGAAACACAACCTTAGAGAGGTTTTTAAAAATCATGAAGGGCATAGGTAGGGTGAATAGCCAAAGTCTTTTCCCCATGGTAAGGAGTCCAAACTAGAGAGCATAGGTGAGAGGGGAAAGATTTAAAAGGGACCTAAGAGGCAACTTTTTCCACAGAGGATGGTGCGTATATGGAATGGGCTGCCAGAGGAGATGGTAGAGGTGGGTACAAGTACAATATTTAGAATACATTTGGACAGGTACATGGATGGGAAAAGTTTAGAGGGATACAGGCCAAACACAGATGAATGAGGTTAGTTCAGTTTAGGAAACCTGGTCAGCATGGATGAGTTGGGCCGAAGGGCCTGTTTCTATGCTCTATATCTCCATGACTGTTTGTGCTCCCCAACACAGGGAAGGGGGGGATCAATAGGGGTCTGAGTGCAGTCCATTAATTTTCCATCTTCACCATGGATTGGTGTGTAGCAGTGGGGTATGAGGAAAGAGAGCAAGCATTAAAATCTTAAAGAAGAATGGGAGCAAAAATAATCCTCGATAGCAAACTGTTCATTTTGGACCAATCCAGAGCTTCTTGATAAACAGTTTTAGAAGTACTTTGCAGAACCAATGTAATCAAAAGTGATAATCATGATGTTTTTATAACACATCCATTTTCATTTATAATTAGAGATTCAATATCCTAAAATTTGGCATCCCTGGTTGAAGTAGAGCCTCCTTAAAAGGAAATAACTTTTTTTTCCATATTCCAATAAACTTAAAAATAGGCCAGGGCAGTGCTTTGCTTTTGACAGCAGCAAGAGATCACCACTTCTGCATTCTTTGTCATCACAGGTTTCATCAAATTAGGTAGAAACAGGTTTACCAGGATAATATGCATTTACTTAATTGATGTAACTGCAAGCTAATAGGGTAACAAGATATAACATGATGAAACAAAAGTAATGTTGGAGAAGGGAAAACTGGAAATTCATTGGGAAGTTAAAACTTCGAACAACCTATGTTTCAGATACGTTGATTTGATGTTGGTACAAGTGTCAATTAATTTAGATCTATTATGATGCATTAGTGGATAAAAGGAGACATAGTCTTGCTCTAAACGCAAGGAAATGAAGTGCTCCAAGAACAGCCAGGAAAACCAGTGACAATCATTACTGCAGAAGCTTCATAGGGCTCAGCACATCTGTACTTGTCTAATCTTGAAGAGAAACACAAAGGCAAGATGCCAACATTTTTACATTGCTGCTCATCACAAGTGATTATATACTGCTGTATACATGCCAAATTCCAACATGCGTCATATCTGGAGACTGTAAACTTAACACATACTGCACCCTAACGTTGATAAACAGATCATGCTGGGACAACTTACTTTTTCCTCATTGCGCAGATGCAATACAAGGCAAATCAAAGATTTATTATTTGCATTGCATTGCAACCTTCAATACCCTGTTTCTACACTATATCAAAATGGAACCAAATGGCTTTGAGTCAGTTAGTGAAACTGCCTACCAGCAAGTTGAGTCAGCTATTAAACTAAGTCGGGAAGTGAAATGCCTCACTAAAGCAGAGGGATATTTTGAGGAAGACAGAGTAATCTAATTCCATTTTAATTCCCCTTACTGACTGCAAACACATGTAGCTGACAACAGTTACAATTGGATTTCCAGAGATTTTTTAAAAATTTATCATGGGATGTGACATCGTCAGCTGGGCCAGTATTCATTACCCATCCCTAATCCCCTTTGAACTGAGTGGCATTTCAAAGGGCAGGTAAGAGTCAACCACATCGCTGCGGATCTGGAATCACATGTAGGCCAGACTGGGTAAGGATGGCAGATTTCCTTCCCTCAAGGACATTAGTGAACAAAAAACAAGTACCTGGCCTCAAACCCAACCCAACAGCTGCTTGGTTTCAACCTTCCAAGGAAAGAATGGCCCAACCTCAACAGTTTCAGGACCGGCTAGAGCCATTGTTTGGCCAACCTCCACAGATTGGGCATTAGTGCCAGCCCCTTATGTGCCTGAGAGAGAAAGCAAACTGTGTACCACATCATAGAAGAGTGCCCAATCCACAGGCTCAATGGATGCCTATCCGTACTCAATACAGCAGGTTGGGAAAAAACTGCTTGGCTCAGGGACTTTGCAGTTGCTAAGTGAATAAATAGTGAGTGGATAGGTTTTTGTGACAATAAACAATGGTTTCACGGTCATCGTTAGACTTTTAATTCCAGATTTTTATTGAATTCAAATTTCACCATCTGCCATGGTGGAATTTGAACTCAGGTCCCCAGAGCATTACCCTGGGTCTCTAGATTACTAGTCCAGTGACAATGCCACTACCTCCCTTAAAACAGGGGTTAACATGCCACTGCAGCACACCCAAACCTCTCAGAACTAGGTTGACAAGTCAGAATTAGATCAGAGGAGGCCGATTAATGGGAACCCCTCATTTTCAGGTCAATTTACAAGTTTCAGGTGTGACGAAAAGCAATTTTCAGGATGCAAGCAATAAACTAAGTTCAGGACCATAGAGTGAATTGTTCAAGTATTGTGAAGCTGGGTTTCACTTAACCACGTAATATATAATCTTGAAGAAACACTGGATGGGCAGAACACATTATTACTGTACCACTGAGTTTTAGGCAGAAGGTTTGTGCCTGAAGTTTAGTTTCCAATTCCAATCCTACTATCTCAAGGAGGACCTGAGTACTTGCCACCCACACCAGACAGAAGGGGACAAAACCCACAACGCTTGAAAGTTAGCACCGAGAATAAACACAATGGAAAGGGAAAAGTTACTGGCCCTTACAACGAAAGAAACAAGTTTAACAAGTAAAACTGGGGGCATAACTTGCATTCAAATCATCTCCATGGTTTTTACAAAATAAGAATTTAAGACTGCAGCTACTTGTAAGACAAAAACATGAAAGGCAGGAAAAGGTTGCATTTAAAAGATAGACAAGAGAATTACAGATATCAAAATGGAACTGTAGAAAAAAAGAGTAAACTTGTCATCGTGCCCTGGGGCCACACAAACAAAATCTACAATACCTCAAATGTGTGGCACAGATTGAGATTATCCTGACACTCAGACTGGATTTTCAGCTGCAGGGAATATTGATTTATCATAACAATACAACAATAAGCATGCATAACTTTATCTTTTAGGCAATGTTCAGTTTAAAAAAGGCAATACTGACCTTCCATATATTTTTCAACTGTTCTGTGCTATGTATGTCTATTATATTCCTGTGGATCAGCTTTTGGGCACAGACAATTTTTGAAAAACGAATGTGCCTGTTGAAAAATGTCAGCACACGAGGGTAGCTATAGGACTAATACTATGAAAACATTAACATCTGAAACTTAACCTGGAATGAGGATCACATGATACCACTCATCCAACACGTGGGGGCGATGTCATAACTCAATAACAGCAGTCATGAGATTCATCCTCACTCATTAGATGAAAGTGGCATCCTGAACTTTCCAGAATGAGGCTCCATCCATGAGAACGTAAAAATTTATATACCCCCATCACCACTTGGGTGGGTAGCCTATACTGATTACATAACCACAATGAATATTTGTGCAAGGGAATGACTAAGATATAAAATCCCAATATTTTGCTGGTGAGTGCTATCCTTTGAATGTTTAATGCAAACATATGAAAACCACCGGATGTTAAAGGAAGAATTAAACAGTTAACACTTGTTAAAATCGTGGACAAAGGAATGTGATACAAACTCATTAAGAACTTGTATAATATTGTGTAGCTTGAATTCCAGGCTGAAATGTCCCAAGTGAAATTGTCCAATATTGTAAATGCATAGCAAAGAAATGGCCTACACTCTGTGATGGTCACACTGCAAAACTAAATTAGTGCAAATTTCTAATATGAGGCGGCAGTTAGGTACTTAGACTTTCATTGTTGCTGTAAATTTATATTGTGTTTTAATTACCCCCTCTGGGTCACTTGCCACTGTTCATCTCAAATATCGGAGGGAAGAGAAATTTGAGCCCAATGATCATCAATACCACATTGGATCAGCATCTAAACGTGCAAGTGAAATAAATTTTCCACAAAAAATTTGAAACAATAAATCAACAGGATTTAAACATGTCACGATAGGGAACATTTTGGAATCGTCAGGAACGTGGGCACTGGGCATTTTCTATGGCCCATATCTAGTTGCCCTTAGGCAATCATAGAATCCCTACAATGCAGAAGGAGGCCATTTGGCCCATTGAGTCTGCACCAACTACAATCCCGCCCAGGCCCTATTCCCGCAACCCCACATATTTATCCTGCTACTTTTCCTGACACTAGGGTCAATTTAGCATGGCCAATCAACCTGACCCGCACATCTTTGGACTGTGGGAGGAAACCAGAGCGTCTGGAGTAAACCCATGCAGACACGTGGAGAATGTGCAGACTCCGCACAGACAGTGAACCAAACCCGGAACTGAACCTGGCGCTGTTGGGGCAGCAGTGTTGTGGCACAGTGGCTCTCCTTCCAAACTTCTGGGAACAGTTCGATAAAACTGAGTGGCTTATTCAAAACAAGTTCAGAGTTAACCGATGGGAGTGCAAGTGGAGTTACACACAAGCCATGCTAGGTAAGGATGGTAAGTTTCTTTCCCTTCAGGGCATTAGTTAACCATTAGGTTTTTAATCACAATCGGGGTCAGCTTCAGGGTTATTTACAGTTGTAATAGCTTTTTACCTTCCCCTTTCGTTCAAATTTTTAACTGAATTCACATTCAGGTGAAATTACGTTTTCTGGATTATTAGCCCAGACCTCTGGATTGCAAGCACAGTAAGTTAACCACTGCACTACTCCACTGATAAAATATGAACGTGAGAAAACCATGATCAAATTTAAGCAAATTATACCAATAAACTCAATCAGGAATGAGACATATTTTAGCTGCATTCATGCAAAATATGATCCATTACTAACAAATTCATTTATTTTTCCTTTGCCACTTTGCCTCATCTGATTCCTACTGGCATAGGGATCCTGTCCTTTATCCTGTCCGAGTATCCATTCATGTGTGAGCCTACATAGTAAGTGCTGGTAGACAGGCTATTCAGCCAAGTCTAATGCTACCCTACCCAGATATTCCCCTGTGCCCAATTTCCAGGAAGGGTAATACTCAGGGGTGGGAACTCTAAAAGCAAGATACCACAGATGCTGCAAATATGAAACAAAAACAATAAATGGTGGAAATGCTTAACAAGTCAGGCAACATTGGAGAGAGCATACATGTTCAGGTTGCAAAGGCGTCTCAGTGTTGTGATGTAGGGGCCACATCTGAAACTTTAGCTTATCTGTTCCCTTTTTGGCTATATCTGACCAGCTGAGTATTTCCACCACTTACTGGTTCTCAAGGACTGTGAACCCTGCCTGATTTACACTGAGCACTGCTCCACCTCTGCATCCTGCCTGATTTCAACAGATTGAATGCAAATCTGGAATACATTTTGGTCCATCCTGGTTTGTACGGCTCAGTTGCATTGTTTTATATCAACAAAGCAACCAGAGGAGCTTCCATCTAAATTGGAAATGGAGCATTAACCTAAAAATGTCAGTGGTAAAAATGCATCCTTTTGATTTGGGGAAGGGGGGTGTAAATATAAAGTTACTTAGAATAGAATAGAATAGAAACCCTACAGTACAGAAAGAGGCCATTCGGCCCATCGAGTCTGCACCGACCACAATCCCACCCAGATATCTCTACATATTTTTAACCGCTAATCCCTCTAATCTACGCATCCCAGGACTCTAAGGGGCAATTTTTAGCATGGCCAATTAACCTAACCCGCACATCTTTGGACTGTGGGAGGAAACCGGAGCACCCGGAGGAAACCCACGCAGACACGAGGAGAATGTGCAAACTCCACACAGACAGTGACCCGAGCCGGGAATCGAACCCAGGACCCTGGAGCTGTGAAGCAGCAGTGCTAACCACTGTGCTACCGTGCCGCCCCTTAAAATCAACAATATCCTCCAGTAACAAAAATTTTTACCCACGGGTCAAATGATTCTGCTTAGAAAACAAATATTGCAACATTTCATTGTTAATGGTTTTCATAGCATGAGATAATTTTATTTTTCATTTTACAGCCACTTTACATTCAGAATTGTATAAAGTCCACCCTCAGCAACCCACTCAGCCAAACAACACTCAGGAACAGGTCATGGTTGGCACTACATTTCCACAGGTGAGTATCTCATCAATGAAGGTATCTGCCATAGCTCGGATGATGTCCACGACATTCTATTTATCACAAATACTTCTAAAAACAGTATTGAAGGCTTTTTTTAAAATGACACGTGTGAGAATATTAAAGAAAGTCTGATCCCCAGATCGCTCAATTTTCACCAGTAGCCCTGAGCAATTTAGCAAGGCATTTGAATGGCACAACGAGAATAGCAAATAATGTCCACAGTTGAAAAAAGTAAAACTACAGAAGGTCACCATCGCCTTTTATTTGCCTTCAAAAGTAGTTCCAAAACCTGATCAAACATAACTGCTTGACTGAAGTATGACAAGCGTCTTCAATTCAGAATGGCAGTAATCTCATTACCATCCAAGATATATACTGCTTTTAAATATTGGCAAAATGGAAAATTACCACACAAGTTACTCAGGAAGTATCTGAGCAGGGTGCATGACAAATTCAAAAATCAATTACCTGAAAGGTTCAGGAAACATTGTCCAAAACATATAGTTGGGTCAGAACAACAAATGCTGTCTGTTGTCATTATTTGGAAAATAACTTTCCCCAGAATTATTGGTAAATTCAATGTGCATAATGTATCAGGACTGAAAACCCCACATTGAACCCGTTTGCTGTTGAATGCTCAGTCATTGTCAAAAGGATAAATGTTGTTAAAAGGAGAGTTCTCTTTAAACATGTACGCTTTGTAACATTCTCCCAGTTGATGCGCTATGTTCTTGGATGAATGGCACAGATCACTAAATAGTGTGGATCATTGCTGTGAAATTATTAAAATTTTAGTTCAAAGCTGTATTGCAACTGATTTATTGGACTGAGGAAGAAGCAAAAATAGTAAACTCAACAAAAATTCAAGCTTCTTGTGTGCCTCAACAGCAAGGGGAATGCTAAAAGAGGAAATGTCACCACTACTACTGCTAGAATAGGAAACATAGGCCAGCAGATTACACACACTGCCAGTCAAAAAGAAATGCAGTTAGTAAGTGCCCATGCAATGAAAAGTTGGGTGTTCAAAACTTCTCTGTTACACGATTATGGAAAAAACCTCTACAAAATGCTCCACCATTTCTTTTAAACGGAATTAAACATAGGATTCAAAAAACATATGACCATGACAAAAGTAAACTTTCCATTTTTGTACTTTTCAATCCGTCAGCAGCCTATGACACAGTTGACCACACCATCCTCCTCCAATACCTCTCCTCTGGCATCCAGCTGGGTGGGATTGCTCACACTTGATTTCATCCTTATCTGTCTAGTCATGGCCAGAGAATAATATGCAATACCTTCTCTTCCTGCTCTAGGACCACAATCTCTGGTGTCTGCCAAGGATCTACAGGCTGCCTTAGGCGACATCATTCAAAGACAATGTTAGTTTTCACATCTGCATTGATGACACCCAGCTTTACCTCACACCAGCTTCTCTCCACTGCTGCTAAATTATCAGATTGCTTACCTAACATCCAGTATCAGGCAAGAAGAAATTTCCTCCAATTAATATTGGAAAGACTGAAGCCATCATTATCAGTCCCCACTCCAAACTCCAATCATTGACTACGAACTCTGTCCCTTTCCCTGGCAATAGTCTCGGAGATTAAGGTAGTCTATTTGCAACCTTGGTGTCACAACTGACCAGAGTTCAGCTTCTGACCTCATATCCACACTAAGATCACCGATTTTCACCTCTATAACAGCGCTCAATTTAGTAACTGTCTCAGTTCATCTGCTGCTGAAGCCCTCATTCATGCCTTCTTTATCTCCAGACTCACTGATTCCAACCCACTCCTGGCTGGTCTCCCATATTCTGTCCTCCATAACCTTGAGCTCATTCAAAACATTGCTGTCTGAGTCTTAAGCTCCCTCCAAATCCTCCCACGGTTATGGCAGTCCCTATCGCTGTAAATTCTACTCCTCTAATTCTGGCCTCTTGTGCATCTCCATTGGTGCCCCTACCTTCAGTTGGTTAGACCAGAAACTCTGGAATAACCAAAACTACATCTCTCAACTTCGCTTTCCTTTAAGATATTTCTTAAAACCTCTCTTTGACCAAGCTTTTGATCATCTGACCCAATATCTCCTTATGTAACTCAATGTCTTTTTTTATATAATGTTCCTGTGAAAACATCATTATGTTAAAGGAGCTATATAAATACGAGTTGATACTGTTCCACAGTACACCTGAAGCACAGGAAGTTGCCTCAAAAAACGTTGCACTGGGCAGCAGATAAAAATGGATGAACAAACAAAATTGGGAGGGGTGAGCGAAAACACAATGACTTTTTTTAAGAAAGCAGTTAAAGCAGAGAAGTAAATGATAGGGAAACAGATTTAGCAAAGGAGCTTCAATTGGTAGAACAAAGCTTCTGAAAGTGCAATGCCAAGGATAGAGCAAAGGAAATGAGCAGCCAGTAGGCATGCACATGGAGACCTACAGCCAAACAGCACCAAGGTGGGGCATGCTAAGTTGATGGACAGATTTGAAGCAAAGAGGAGGATCTTGCAATAAGCTTGAAGGGGCAAAAGCAGCTAGTGGGACTCAGCTAAAACAATCAAAGTGCAAGGATTTTATAGCTAAAGACACAGAGAATAGAAGTCAGGAGGCTGACAAGCAGAGCATGAAAGAAAATCAGTCACGTGGAAAAGGCATGGGCCAGATCGCTGCAGCAATGAAGCAAGAGCAATTTTTTGGAGGTGGACAGAGTCAGCTTTGGTTGATGCCAGGAAGCAAACAAAACTCAGCACAAACTGCCAAGTTTTCACACATCTTTGGACTTGGATTAAGGTGGCAACAGCATAGACTGATGCCTCCAAATGCAGGTAGGTCTCATGAGAATGGTTTTGAATTTTTGATTTTATGGTATTATGGCTAGAGACAAAAATTCATCTCATTCAAGTCTTAATGCCATAAAGGTTCTGCTCAATCAGGAGATGATGGTAACTAAGGGCTGGGCATCACTGTTGTACATGGAAGCTGACATTGTGCTGCCAGATGATTTCACTGAGGGTTGCTTGTAAACATGGCTGGGCGAAAGACATATTTGAGAGTCTATAATGCAGTGGTCGGGGCACACTAAGGTAAAGAAATGCTCCAGGACTTTGAAATGGAGAAAGAATTGAAGAGTTATTATAAATCAAATAGACTGGTTAAGAAGCTCTTTCGGAGATGATGCAGACTTGGTGGGCTGAGTAGCCTCCTTCTGCACTGTTGGAATTGTATGATATTGAACCTAACCATCAAACCAAATTATTTGATGGCCAAAAGGACACCATCCTGCTAGAACACCATCCTGAACTTATGAAGCAAGCTTTTGAAATTAGTTGCCACTTCAGCACATTTTAACAATTTCTGGTTATCAGATGTTATTCTGGTCTTTCGCTTAAGGATTTCCTTGTTTTTTTTTTAAATGAACTGTTTGATCAGTAAAGTTAGAACTACTCATTGAGGCTACTTTTAATGGCAAAAATCCAGATGTATGAAGTGAATGGGGTAAATACCTGGTGGTGGGCAGCCCGAGGCCCTGCTGCGAACTGAAGAGAAGTAAGAAATACACAAGGGAAAGGCACACAGAGTCAGCAAGAACGCAAGGACAGACTAGAAAACTCAAAAGCACAAGCATTAAACCACAGTTCTAATATACCAGTACTTCAGGTCACTAAGCACATTACATAGATAAAAAAAATCAAAGCTTTCCACAAATCAGAATAACAATTATTTCTATCCATACAGGAACAAATTTTCTAGTGAATTAGTAACAAATATCTGATCAATACCACAATTTATTGGATGCAATAGTTTTCAACTTTGCTCCATAGCTTTTATACAATTTCTCAAACAAAGTAATATTATTGGCACATAGGAAATTTAAATGACTGGCATTAAGAATAGGAGACAGTGCACAGCAACAGTTACTAAATTGGAGTTCCTCGTATCCCAGTTTTGTTTGGAGGGCTTATATGGTCAGGAAATAATTTTGTGAAAAGGTTGCATACAAAATTTATTTTTTAATAAATAAACACTGCTGTTTGCTATCTATTTAAATTAATGGGATTGAGATGAATTCCATAATAGAAGAATTTGGCCAATTTTTATTTGAGCAACTAATTTCAGCAGGACAGGAGAAACTGAGCTTTGTCAAAATGCATACATCCTAATCAATAACAGCATGGGTCTTACAGCAGTGAGAGAAAGCAAGAGATGAGAAAGGGAGACAGCCTAAGCTTTGCTGCTTCTCTGCAGGTAAACAAAGTGTGTTAAAGATAGTAATTTCAAAACAGAACAGGAGTGGTGGTAGTGGTGGTGGGGAGGGAGAGGGGAAGATGAGGAATACTGCAATCTGTTTTTTAAGATAGACCAGAAAACCATATTATATCGCTCAAATTAGCGTTGAAACTTAATTATTAACTTTGGAAACAGTATCATACCAAAGGAGGGGCATTTTCCCCAACATTTAGATGGAAAAGATCATTTCCTTCCTATTGGCTTGTTTTTCTTATTTGTTGTGCATATGTAACACAATTGAATAAGGAATCAACTGGATGAGACAGAATTCAAGAGTCTGGTTCCAAACTGGAGCTGTAACGGCAGTGCAGTCTCCCACCACACCCACTGCTCTCATAACTTAACTGAGTCAGTAATTTGACACTAGGAACTTTAACACAACGGCCTCATCACCCGACATCAAAAAAAAATGACTGGCAGAGAAGGCAGGAGTTGGTTGTCTGGAGAGTAAAGCTCATTTAAATTAGGAAGGAGACACAGAAAAAAATATAAATTTAGCTTTCACTTGGTGATCCAAACTTAATAGCTTGGACTCTATAGATATAACAAAAACATACAAAACATGTACCTATTATTGAAAATGTGATCCAAAAAATAAATGATTCCTATGACAACAGCTGGCATGGCAGTGATAAACTAATCCACTCGGAAGAGAACGGTCTAATCCCAAGATAGCTGAGTATCTGATCTCTACTGATGTGACAGTGGCAGAAACATAATTGGCATCACTGTTCCTAGGTAAAGGATTGGAGGGGAGACGACGACTTAGCCATGGCTCCCACTCATGAACATAATTTAACAACCTCCTGTTAAAAACGTGCATGTCTAGAAACTGGCTGAAGACAGGATTCAGCTCGGTGGTGATGCATAGTCAAGTAGCTAGCTAACATCCGATGTCTAAGTTCACGGAGAATAGCCACTTGTGTAAAGTACCGTTGTGTGCCTGTCGCCCACAGAACTGCATTGCAGCAAAGGACAACAGAGGAAAGAGTAACAGTGTGTGAGATAGGAGTTGCTAAAAATAAAATTCTCTGATATTAAAATTAGAAAAAAAAGCACTACAAGTCTAAAGGAAGCAGCCTGTAAAACTAAGGCCAAATTGGCCATTCTGTGAATTTGGATAATAAGCCAGTAAAAATCTTAATTACACCATATTAATATAAAAAGAAAGAACTATGCATGGATGATCATCTAACAGAGTTTACACACAGCACCCAGTGCCTCATTTCTTACTCTAGACTGTGACAACAGTATATTTGTTGCAAAGATCGAATGAATGTGAGCAACAGTGAGTGTTAAAGCTACAAAGATAGGAGAGATTAATTGAAGAAAAGCAATTTCACCTTTGTACTGAATTAAGGAAGATGGATGATAAAGCAATTGTAATTCCTATGTGCAATGGATGACACTTGCATGACTTCTACATTCATCCTCCCACTCTCTCTCAAATAAACCCTCATGTTTGCAAATTCTGAATTTGAAGATGAAAAGTTGTTTAAATTGTTTGATATAATGGCTAGTATTAATACCTTCAGATTCAGGCAAGCAGGAAAGAAAATCAATGCATTGGAAACATATTAGATCACGTAGGAAAGGACAGGGGAAAATATTCAATGATATTGCAGCTTTATAAGACCCTCGTCAGACCCCACTTAGAGTACTGTGCTCAGTTCTGGTCGCCTCATTACAGGAGGGATGTGGAAATTATTGAAAGGGTGCAGAGAAGATTTACAAGGATGTTGCCTGGATTGATTGGCATGCCTTATGAGGATAGGTTGAGGGAGCTCAGTCTTTTGTCCTTGGAGACACGAAGGATGAGAGGTGACCTGATAGAGGTGTACAAGATGTTGAGAGGTATAGATTGGGTGGATTCTCTGAGGCTTTTTCCCAGGGCTGAAATGGCTGCTACGAGGGGACACAGGTTTAAAGTGCTGGGGAGTAGGTACAGAGGAGATGTCAGGGGTAAGTTTTTCACTCAGAGGGTGGTGGGTGAGTGGAATCGGCTGCCATCAGTGGTGGTGGAGGCAAACTCGATAGGGTCTTTTAAGAGACTTCTGGATGAGTACATGGAACTTAATAGGATTGAGGGTTATAGGTAAGCCTATATATAAGCCGAGGTAGGTAGGGACATGACTGGCGCAACTTGTGGGCCGAAGGGCCTGTTTGTGCTGTATTTTTTCTATGTTCTCTATATAAACTTCTTAAAAAGGTATTTTTCCAAAACAATCTTGTCAAAGTTCTTTTTGCAAACATATCACGTAGCCAGCCTGCCATTAAAATCTTTGAGATAGTGTTAGAGTCAGAAAGACTAAGCTGAGGGAAAACAGTGGCGGAGGTCCACAAAGGCGGCAGTGACAAGTTCGGCGGGGGGGGGACACAAGAATAACCGACAGAGATGGAGGGTGACACAGAGAGGGAGGGAGAGCGAGTGAGTCTGTAGGGAAACAGTGCTGGAGACTAACAGATAAAAATGGCAGTAAAGAGTCAGCAGGAGAGAAGGTGAGAGCATGTGAGGTGGGAGTCAGCAAGAGACAAATATGAATCCATGAGAGCATAGTGTGAGCAAATCAAAAAGAAGTGACATCACAGTACAGAAGGTAGGCAATTATTTGTTCAGAGAGCCCAGAGGTGAGGAGCGCTTGGCTGAATGAGTTCGGAGACTGAGCAGCAGAGCAGAGTGAGCTCCAGGGAGCAATGTAAAAACAAATTAACTAAAAGTATCATCCAGCATGAATGGACAAAATATAGCAGTAAGTGATTAACAATAAGATCAGCATAGATCAGGTGCAGAGGCGTTCATTAAAATTAATAGTTTAAACAAGGTGCTAACTAAATTCTAAAAGATGGAATGGAGATTTTTTTTAAATCACAGATGGGCAGTTCAAAAGGAGTGCCATGTGAGAACTTCAGGACACAGTGCCTTAGGGGACCACGTGTATAGGAAATGTCCCCAGCTGTTGGAGTTCGAGATTCCTGAGCTGGCAGGAGGGGGGGGAGAGAGACAGAGAGAGAAAGGAAGCGTATAGTGTCTAGTCTTGTTCCCAACGCAGTGGATAGCTTTCACGATGCTGAAAAGTGAACAAGTAATAAAAGATGACTGACAAATAATAATCCTCTATAGTTCTTTGCAACTATCAGTATTCATAGAATCCCTACAGTGCAGGAGGAGGCCATTCGGCCCATCGATTCTGCGCCAAAAACAATCCCACCCAGACCCTATTCCCGTAACCCCATATTTACCCTGCTAATCCCTGTGAAACGAAGGTCAATTTAGCATGGCCAATCAACCAAATCTGCGCACCTTTAGGGAGGAAACCTATGCACACAGTGGGAAAATGTGCAAACTCCAGACAGACAGTGACCCGAGGCCGGAATTGAACCTGGGTGCCTGGCACGGTGAGGCAGCAGTGCTGACCACTGTGCCACCATGCCACTTAGATTTGATCAAAATCCTGGAACAGCAATGTGGGTGTACCTACAACACATGGATTACAGCAATTCAAGAAGACAGCTAGCCACTGCTTTGAGGGTAATAAATAAATGCAGAGACACCCACATCTCTTGAATGAATAAAAAGAGGGTATTGATGATGACAGTCAGTTATCAGTCCTTGTTAATTATGGTGGACAAGCAGCACTGGCTCAATCATGCAGCTGACAATAACAGTGACTCATCAATACCTCTAAAAATTGTTTGAATTTTTGAGTTTAATAACATGAACAGACTCTGTTAACCATGGATTCATATTTGGAGTTCTAGTAATCTGTGAATAAATTACTCTCAAGACATTCAGAAATGGCTCAAGAGACTACTATATTTCCTTTGAAAATGGAGATTATAACACATCTGTTACTAATTCATTTTTGCTGATATGAACCAGTTTCTATACAAGTATAGTATAGCTAGTTCTGCTAACTACACTCAATAGATAACAGCACTGTTATCACTTACTACTAACAATTATTCTGTTGTGGAAAGCACTGAAAATAAAATGCATTACACCAAAAGCATGCCTTTTAACACCACAATTTTAAATGTGAAATGAAGTCAAGATGCTGTAGTGGCATTCCCAGAGGCAACTTACCTGTCTAGTCTGTGGTTGCGTAGTCATTGTCTGTGGATTTTGGGAGTATACAAGTGGAGGAGGAGCTGCATTCTGGCCAGACTGGAAGGCAGCCTGCATAAAAGAAATATGGCTACATTAAAAAATGTAAATAAATCCTTAATTTAATAGAACATTAAAATGCTCAAGACACATTAAACAGATCAAATGGATCTTAATCAGTACAATCAGATAATATTCACAGTTTGAACAGACAGCATTGCGATTTAGAACGAAGATAATTACCCAAAGCTCAACACAAATACACTATAACCCAACTATAGCAGTCATTGCTAATAGCTTCCTCTCAAAAGTGGTCTGCCAAATGCCCACTGTGTAATAGCGCTCCACTCAAAGGAAAATTTAATCTACAGCACAGCCATCACAATTAAATTATCAAAACACCACAGCCTGACTGGACCTAAACAGCAATATTTCTACACATTACAATCATATTAGAAAAGGCAAAAAAATGTAGACATATTTTTTAGCCTATTTACAGCTTTCTACCAATGTTGTAAAGTGCACAATACAACACTGCTGCCCCCAATATCCAGTATATATAACATTTCCATGAGTATTGCTTTTTGCTACTTGTGCCGGCACTACCATTCTCTCTCAACATCTGCAAGTTGAATATTCAGTTTGCTGATGCTGGTCAAAAATGATTTTCCAACTGCCAGCCTGCATAGACCACCCATCTGCCAGTACCTGACTATTTATCGAATGAAGAAAAATTAATTCACAAATTACAACTTTTAACCAACTGCGTTGCATTGTGTGTTTATATTACCAGTGGAGCAATAACACATGATGACTAACTTTAAAAATGGGATATCAGAGACGAGAAGACTTCTTTGACAATTGCAGTGAATCAGAAGCTGGATGAAGCAGCAATATGATAGAAATTGGTTGCTTATTTTGTTCATTGCTTCAACAGCTTCAAAACAACAAACTGTACCATTAATAGCACTCCAGGAGAGGGAAATCCCTTGAGCTCACTGGAGTCACAACTGCCTTTTGTACAGTGCAAGAGGGATCCTTTCCCAGACTCCTGGGATTTGCCGCTTGATGCGCACATAAAAAAGTTAGTGGGACCTCCTAGAAACAACTGCAAGTTTAACTAATCTCAGAGGGACAGAATGTTGGTATCAGTGAGGTAGCTATAAGGAGGGAGCAAAGCAGCCCCTGAAATTTATTCTGAGAATGCACTGCTTCCACTGTCTGCTTTCCCAGCGGCCCCACCAAAAGTGCAGAACTCTCAATGCAAATTAAAACTCACCAAAGCATAACATCTCAAAATAAGTAAATGATCTAGTGAAATTAAGTTGGGTCAGAGTGCCTGATGTTTACATGTCAGCAGTAATGTGCTGCAGGGACATTTTGTTACAAGTCCCAGCTGGATGCACTGACCATTAGCTAAACAACCTTCTCGTTCCTATTCATTCAGTGACTTTGTGCCAAATCAGTTAATCACGTTCCTCTTCACCATTCTTCATCACTCATGAAGTATGAAAAAAATGCTCAGCTCGTATTACCCAAAACTTAACCCCAGAAGAGAGTTGTTTTTGAAGTCATAAGCAAAACAATCTGTGCAAAAAAACTAAACCTAATCAAAGCCAATTGAGTACATTTGTGTAACAAACAACAAGGAGAATTTACTATTAGTTCACAATCTTTGTGGGATTCATGTCCTAATCAAACTCCAATATTTTCTGAAGTTTTCTCTGTTTTTCTCTGTTTACCATTGGTAAACAGACTAACTGAGAAGTTGTAAAGCACAAAACTCTATGAAATAAACTATGGGTATGTATATTAGCATTTGGAAAGCTGGATGGTTGCGACAATGGATCTTTAACATTCATTTATCTTAATTTTGTGAATGGATCTTCTGTGTGTTTCCAACATTTTCCCTTCATTTCAAAATTGCAGCACTGACAGCCTTTTTTAAAAAATCCAAACTGCTTTCAATCACAACCTAACCATCTTGAACTGTATAATAAAAAAATTGTAACCACAACAGGCATCAACCAGTTCAGTTCTTTAATAAAAATGAAAATAAATAACTCCAGCTACTCAGATCTTCACATTTGTTCTCAGTCAGAAGCTAAAATTGGACAGGTGTTTGGTTGGGCCTAGTGTCACTGCCTTTCAACTACTGCACACAAATAACATTTGATTTGATTTATATTTTTACATGTATTAGTATACAGTGAAAAGTATCTTTTTTGTGCGCTATACAGACAGAGCATACCATTCATAGAGAAGGAAATGAGAGAGTGCAGAATGTAGTGTTACAGTCATAGCTAGAGCGTAGGGAAAGATCAACTTAATGCAAGGTAGGCCCATTCAAAAGTCTGACGGCAGCAGGGAAAAAACTGTTCTTGAGTCTTGCACCAGTTGGATTATTAACTGCACTGACTCATTGGTGAATTATTCTTATTTATACTGTGTTTCTCTCTTACTGGCCCTGGTAACGACAGAACAATTATTTTGAAGGGATTCTGCCTGAACCACAGGGCTACCGCGTAAAATGTGACATGTAAACAAATGTGGCAGGCAATCTGAATTATCCCACCTCAACTCAGAAGAGAAATAGAATATGAACAGCACTATTTTGTGATGCAACAGTCAGTCATAAATCCAAAACTGTACTTACATGTCAGATAAACAAGTTGCATGCATCAATTAGTCTCCAGCAGTTATGCATTTAATAATATATACATAAAAATCATAGAATAATACAGTACAAGAGGCAACTATGCAGTCCACAGTGCTTATGCTCTCATGGACTCTATCATGGTCCCACTCCCCTACTCTTTTTCCATAGCTCTGCCAGTATTTTTGCTTTGGTATCCAAGTGTTCTCAGCTCTAAGGGAACCCTAACCCAGTTTTGTCACATAAAAAGTATCTAATTTCTGGTACTATTCATAATAAAAATGTATTCATAAAGCTTAAAAATTGAACAGAATATTTTATGAAAACAAGTTTTTATTTCAACTTAAAAACAGTGATTTCCGGTTTGTGATAAAGTGATGATAATCTGCACTCATCAAACTGAATTCACACCCTGTTGACTCTCTGCTACACACTGGGAATTAACTGAACTGCTAACTTCCTGGTGTGATGGGGAAACAAATGAGGTTGTAAATTATGTTTCGAATTAGATGAGATGCTCGGTCAAAGTGTTGGCATTTCATGTGTAAACATACTGCATGGTAGAACAACCATTTGTACAGTCACCATCATTTACACCATCCACACTTATCTTGGGCAACTGTTAATGTCAGGCAAATGGTGTTAAACCTTTGCCATTACCATTGAATTCAATTACAACAGCAGTGCTCGTAACACATTGACAATTTAAGGCAATTCAGTAAGCTTCTCAGGCCTAGCTAAATTTGAGTTAGTAGTTAACTATTCACCCTGTTACAGATATGAGATTTATAAAGATGGTTATGTTTTGCAACTCTCTCCCTGAGAAGGTAAAATGAGCATGTGACCTGTTTTGAAGTCAGCTCGACACAGCAAGTGCAATTGTTCGGGATTAAAGGTGACAGAGATTGTTTTGCTGGGAAGGAGGTGTTTCTACAACTATGAATAACAAAGAAAATGCACTACAGATGTGAATCAGTTCACATGATTGCCAGAGCCAAGAAAGCCAGAGCCCAGTAAGAGTTCCTACAGTTCAGCTAGCTGAAGCAGGATTTTTCAGAATTCCTTTAAAATTGATGATGACACAGCAAGACGAGTGTGGTAAACAGAGACTTTATTTGTTAGACAGGTGATGGCAGGAATCTTCCATAGCCTAGGTTCAAGGAGGCCTGGACTAGTTGCAAATTGTTGGTCAGCCTGAAATTCTGTTTGTAGGGTGGAGTTTAAGCAGCAGACTAAGTTGCATGGAAATGTAATATTAAAACTTTCCAATGGTCAGAGCTTCGGTCATGTAATGTTGCCCATTCATGAGTCAGTTGCAAGCCAAAAAACAGTTGCTATGCCTCCGGTCAAAATCCATTGCTCAACTTAATTGTGACTTTTAGCACCTCTGCAGGTATTATACATTTCACAGAATCCCTATAAGACAGGAGGAGACCATTTGGCCCATTGGGTCTGCACTGACTCTAACAGAGCATGCCAACCAGGCCCCATCCCTGTAACCCCACATATTTATCCTGCTAATCCCCCTAACCTACACATCTAAGGGGCAATTTAGCATGTCTAATCCACCTAACCTGCAGAACTTTGGTGGGAGGAAATCAGAGCACCTGGAGGAAACCCATGCAGACACGGGGAGAATGGGCAAACTCCAACAGTCACCCGAGGCTAGAGTCAAACCCATGTCCCTAGTGCTGAGGCAATTGTGTTAACCACTGTGCCACCATTTTGATGGCTTCCCTTGTGTTATAGGACCAGGCTAGGGAGAAAAGTTTCTCCACTGGTCCCTGGTTTCATTGATTGTAATGTGTCCTCACAATGAGAGGTGAGATTCCACGAGGATGAGTGCTAAGCTTTTGCCCTGTACCTGATGTTGAAAATTTCCAGAAACTGTGGCCAACTTGTTAATCATGTGACCTGGAGCAGTCATCTTTCGGTTCAGCAAAGTCCACTTTTTAAATAAAAAGGGCAAGGTTCGATTTAACAATGTGATTTTTTTTCATGTCCTAGGGACATGACAATTACATGTGGTTCACTACTTAACCAGAGAAATCTACACCCACAAACCAACATAACGTTCTTGCTACTATGGCTATTCAATGCTACATGGTTATTAAAGTCAAGTTTTCACACCAGAATTTAAGCGAACCCCTATCCATGTTTGGTTACAGATTGAACTGCACTGCTTGAAAGTGCACTGGTTTACTAATCTTACAATCAAATGACAGAAATAACATGACAAACTTGGTGTTCAAAATCACACATCAAAATAATGGGAGTAATAAGTCTATTTGTAGATGCATTAGATAGGTTCGGTTTATGTCCTGCATTTTGTTCAGTTATATGAACCATTGGACCAATGATAATTGCAAAACTCAATAACCAGTTTTATTTTACTCAGAGTCCAATGGATTTATCACCCACTACTTAGTGCAGAAACAAGCCACCATATGCAACGGGAGCTGCAACTGCAAGTTCTCAATATGCTCTTGATCTTGGCTAACGCAATACATGGACCAAGCATTTTCCTCACAGGGTTCATGGAAGAAACAAGGGCAAAGAAGTCAACCCACAACCTACATATCGTCCAGCAATCGCAGTGTGCAATTTTATAGGCAGTAAGTATTTTTTTTAAATGTACAGGAAGAAGGAAGAGGATACTAGAGACACTAGACTGCAGCCTAATTAAAGGTGTAATACTATTTTCCTCGATTAGGTAACAGGCAAAGCCACCACTCAATGAGGCATTATGCCATACTGGCTTGAGTCCTGCTTTGTGCAATTAGCCAAGGCACTAAAAGGACTGCTAGTGGGTAATGAACATCTCAAGAGAATAGATATGAAAGTTGGCAGTAAAAGGAGAAAGGGAAAGTAGAGTGCATTGTTAAACTGATGGCTCCAGGCTTTGCATAGAAATATAGAAAATAGGAGTAGGCCATTTGGCCTCTTGCGCCTGCTCCACCATTCAATATGATCAGGGCTGATCCACTATCTCAATGCCATACTCACCCCCTCGATACCATTAAAGTCTAGAAATCTATCAATTTCCTTGCTAAATATATTCAATAACTTGCCCTCTGCTGCCTTCTGTGGTAGAGAATTCCACAGGTTCACCACGTTTTCTGAGTGAAGAGGTTTCTCCTCACCTCAGTCCCCGTATCCTGGGACAAAACATCATCCTTGCATCCAATCTGACCAGCCGTCAGAATTTTACGTGTTTCATAGAATCCCTACAGTACAGAAGGAGCCATTCAGCCCATCGAGTCTGCACCGATCACAGTCCCACCCAGGCCCTATTCCCATGACCGCACACATTTACCCTACTAATCCTCCTGACACGAGGGTCAATTTAGCATAGCCAATCAAACTAACCCGCACATCTTTGGACTGTGGGAGTAAACCGGAGCACCCGGATGAAATCCATGCAGACACAGGGAGAAAGTGCAAACTCCACAAGCGACCCAAGGCTGGCATTGAACCTGGTTCCCTGGCTCTGTGAGACAGCAGTGCTAACCACTGTGCCACCATGCCCCTGTTTCAATTAAATCCCCTCTCATTCTTCTAAATTCCAGTGAATGCAGGCCTAGTCGGCCCAATCTCTGCTCACATGACAACCCTGTCATCCCTGGAATCAGTCTGGTGAACCTTTGCTGCACTCGCTCTTATGGCAAGTATATCCTTTCTTAAATGAGACCAAAACTGTACACTATACTCCAGATGTGGTCTCACCAAAACCCTGTACAGCTGCCATAAGATGCACTTGCTCTTGTGCTCAAGTCTGCTAACAATGAAGGCTAACATATCATTTACTGTACAGCATGATTGCTGTACCTGCACGCTTGCTTTCAGTGACTGCTGTACTAGGACACCCAGGTCCCTTTGTAAGTCAACTTTTCCCAATCTATCACCATTTAAATAATACTCTGCCACTCTGTTTTTCCTAAGGAAGTGAATAACTTTACATTTATCCACATTATAGTCCAATCACTCAACTTGTCTAAATCACCCTGAAGCCTCTTAACATCCTCCTTGCCACACTGTTACGATTCCAATTGACACTACTACTGCATGGGAAGGTCCTAGAAGGA
This sequence comes from Mustelus asterias, assembly GCF_964213995.1. NCBI lineage: Eukaryota > Metazoa > Chordata > Chondrichthyes > Carcharhiniformes > Triakidae > Mustelus > Mustelus asterias. The sequence goes on from NC_135822.1 coordinate 37,614,201, forward strand.
ACTCTGGCTCAAAAGATCGTAGCTTTTATTTTTTAAAGTTTATTTATTAGTGTCACATAACACTGCAATGAAGTTACTGTGAAAATCCGAGTTGCCACACTCCAGCACCTGTTCGGGTAAACTGAGGGAGAATTTAGCATGGCCAATGCACCTAACCAGCATGTCTTTTGGATTGTGGGAGGAAACCCCCGCAGACACGGGGAGAATGTGCAGACTCCAGACAGGCAGTGACCCAAGCCAGGAATCGAACCTGGCAGCAGTTCTAACCACTGTGCCACTGTGGATGAACAGTCACAGGACTGCAAATTAGCTCTTAACGACAGGAAATACCATTTATTAAACATGAAAAGCTCGACTACAATACAATGCTCCTTCACTTCCACTTATATTCACAAATACACAGTTTTTATGGATAACACAAGTTACAAAATATAACTTATGCTATAACATTCTCAGTTAACATGCCCTGTAAACCAACAGGCCAACCATGATCAGACAATACCTTACTCCGAAACCAAATGGTAGATGTCAACCAGTCAAGACTTTTGATGATTTCTCCTCCAATTCCCCCCAATGGCCGCTACACAAGTGTTTCCAAACTCTACTCTCAAAAAGACATACTTAACAATCTTCTTACAATGCTGTCTCTCAACTGTTTTCAGCATGGATCCAACTCCAGGATTTTCAACTCCCTGTTCAATGTTCCTTTGTCCTGGATAGTTATGAGTTTTCAGATTTTTACACAATCCCTCAGATACTCTCAATTGCTACAGATATCTGACTTTTCTCTAGCCACTTACACCCAGTCTGACCTTTAAAGTTTCTGCTTTTAACTTCAGGGAATTGTACTTTGCTAAATTCCAGTTCCTATTTTCACTATTACTTCAACCATTCTGAAAACCTGTCTTCATTCTCTAGTTTCTAGAACTAACTGTCCTTTCTTTGCTCCAGGATGTGCATTCTTGACCATTACTTACTTCTGTTTCTGGCAGAGCTAAGAGGGCTGTTCTCTCTCTAGCTGTTAAGCTCCTTTTGCCAATTGATTCAATTAAACTCTCCAACGTAAAAAGTTGCTAAACAACAGCTTATTCTTTTTCCAAGCTCCTGTTTGTCTTTCAAGCCATAAACTCTCTAAGCTTAATGTAGACACATACATGCAAACAAACACCTTTAACATGAATCTAACTAGAGTTTTAACCCTTTCTTACCCAGAAACACTAAATTAAACTCACTTAAATCTATATCTTATTTCTAATATCCAAACATACAAACATAAATTACTTAAAAACCGAGTCAGAGAGGTTTACAGCATTCAAACAGGTCCTTCGGCCCAACTTATCCACGCCGCCTTTTTTAAAAATAAGCCACTAAGCTAGTCCCAATTGCCTGTGTTTGGTCCATATCCCTCTATACCCAACTTACCCATGTAACTATCTAAACGCTTTTTAAAAGACAAATTTGTACCCACCTCTACTACTACCTTTGGCAGCTTGTTCCAGACACTCACCACCCTGTGTGGGGAAAAAATTGCTCCTCTGGACCCTTTTGTATCTCTCCCCTCTCAACTTAAACCAAATCCTCTAATTTTAGATTCACCTACCTTTGGGAAAAGATGTTGACTATCTACCTTATCTATGCCCCTCATTATTTCATAGACCTCTATAAGATCACCCCTAAGCCTCCTACGCTCCAGGGAAAAAAGTCCCAGCCTATCTAGCCTCTCCTTATAACTCGAATCATCAAGTCCTGGTAGCATCCTAGTAAATTTTTTCTGCACTCGTTCTAGTTTAATAATATCCTTTCTATAATAGGGTGACCAGAACTGTACACAGGATTCCAAGTGTGGCCTTGCACAGTGTGTCTTGTATTCAATGTCCTGATCAATGACCGAATGCCTTCTTCACCACCCTGTCCACCTGTGACTCCACTTTTAAGAAGCTATGAACTTATGCCCCTAGAGTTCTTTGTTCTATAACTCTCCCCTACGCCCCACCATTAACTGAGTAGGCTCTGCCCTGGTTCAATCTACCAAAATCCACCTCGCATTTATCTAAATTAACTCTATCTGCCATTCATCAGCCCACTGGCCCAACTGATCATGATCAATTGCTTACAAATACTTATAAATACCTCTGCTTCCTGACATCTCACATTTCCACCAAGTTTTGTGTCATCAGCAAACTTGGATACTTTTGGTTCCTTCATCCAAATCATTGATGTATATTCTCAATGGCTGGGACCCAATCACTGATTCCTGCAGGACCCCACTAGTCACTGCTTGCACTTCGAAAAAAGACACATTTATTTCTAATCTGTCTGCTAACCAATTCTCATTTCACGCCAATATATTGCCCCAGTCCCATGCTTTAATTTTGCACACTAACCTCTTAGGTGGGACTTTATCAAAAGCTTTCTGAAAATCACATCCACTGATTCATCTGTTCCACTAGTTACATCCTCAAAAATCTCCAGTAAGTTTGTCAACCATGATTTCCCTTTCATGAATCCATGCTGACTTTGTCTAATCCGGTTGTGACCTGTTATCGCATTCTTTATAATAGACTGCAGCATTTTCTCTACTACTGATAAAATTATGATCTACTAAATGCAAACATATTGCTTTCCGAGTGGAAAAATGCATTCAATACCAAGGTCTTCGGACAGCCGACAATTAGATAAAGCAGATAAATTTTGCCAATCAATTTTCCCATTACTGAGGTGAGTGATCAATATCTTAAAATCAATATCTTCAAATAAGTAAAGAAGATTGTGACTATGGAAAAGGAAATGGCTCAAATCCCAAATAGCACTGAATCCTGCAGTCATGCTTTTACATGCCCAGTTCAGCATTCAGGAAGAGGAAGCATGCAAATTCCTGCAACAAATTCGATGTGGGCAACAGTGATCTGTTTTTAGCTGGAGATGGGGATTAGCCAGGACAAAGCAGCCTGCTTGATCGGCATTTCATCTATCACAATAATCATTTACACACTCCACCGCCAACTATGGCAGAAGTGTGCCTTTTACAAGATGCACCATAGCAGCCCACCAAGCCTCCTTCAACAGCCCTTCCATACCAGTGACCTCTACTGCCTCGAAGGGCATGGGTAGCAGATGCATGGAAATACCACCATCTGCAAGTTACCCTTCAAGCCATATACAATCCTCATTTAGAATTATATTGTCCATCCTTCACTGTCAAAATCCTGGAACTCGCTTCCTAACAGGACTGTGAGTGTATATCAGATGAACCCCAGTGGTTCAAAAAAAGCAGCACACCACGTTATCAAGGGCAATTAGGAATGGGCAACAAATGCTGGCTTTGCCAGCAATGCACGCCTCCCATGATGTTTTTTAAAAAAGCTGTTGTGCTGAGAGCACACTGGAGCCTGAATTGAAATCACTAAAAAGGATATTGACCCTAATTTAGTGTCTAAACTGAACTACATAGCCACATGGACAACTTTGTCCTTGACTGTGTTAAGATATGGACCAGAAATCCCAATGTTGTGAAGCTCAATTAGACCCCAACAGCGTTTCTATTTTTGCATTAGTGTGAGGATAAGGTGTTTCACTCCAGCTGTGATTCTATTGACACACTAGTAAACTCTTATCAAAACAAACTTTATTTAACAATATAGTTTAACTTTTACCAATTGAAATACTTAAACATGACAAAAAAACAATACTGAACTGCTAACCTTTAGTTCCAATTTGAGGCAGTAGAGGTCACTGGTATGGAAGGGCTGTTGAAGGAGGCTTGGTGGGCTGCTATGGTGCATCTTGTAAAAGGCACACTTCTGCCATAGTTGGCGGTGGGGTGTGTAAATGATTATTGTGATAGATGAAATGCCGATCAAGCAGGCTGCTTTGTCCTGGCTAATCCCCATCTCCAGCTAAAAACAGATCACTGTTGCCCACATCGAATTTGTTGCAGGAATTTGCATGCTTCCTCTTCCTGAATGCTGAACTGGGCATGTAAAAGCATGACTGCAGGATTCAGTGCTATTTGGGATTTGAGCCATTTCCTTTTCCATAGTCACAATCTTCTTTACTTATTTGAAGATATTGATTAGACTTAAACTCATCTTCAAAAATCAGTTAGCCACATACAGACTTATGTGCTTGTACGTGGGCTGCCAGCCCTTGTGGCTCCAGGACACCTCTGGAGAGAGACACCGATTTCCCCTGGCAACAGCAGCATCCGGAAAGAGAAAGACCTCTTGCTTCTTTCAGAACCTAGCAGTCACAGCCATTTCCCTATAAGCTTAGCTCCTCTCTTAAGCGCATTACTCTGTCAATTAACCTCTCAAAATCCTACTCTGAAAACCATTGGAAAAACCAAAAAACAAAAATGCATTAACTCAGATTAAAACAAATACATCCCTAGCTAAAATCAATTATTAGCCAGCATTCTCAGCACATAACAGATTGGCACCATGTAAAAGAGAGCTGAGTTTTAAACAAACCCGTCACAAGAAACATGAAATAAATGCATTCCTTAAAGGCACAGTATCATCACAATTGCCATTCCAGACTTAACCCAAAGATTCTGCCAGTGGAATTTGGGTCTTTCAAACAAATCTTCACTTCTTTGCCAAAAAGCCTTTTCCAACAACTGGTAATTCCAGTGTAATTCCACAAATCCTACAGTAAAGCAAAACAGTGGAAAACATTCCCAAACTAATGACTTGCACATTTACTTCCAGAGTAATGCTGCAGTCTAGCAGATCCTTCACCTATGGTTCAGGAAATATAATCTTGCAATGTCTAGTGTTCTGACTATAATAGTGTCTAATTGTTTGGTGGCAGAAACTGATTTGATGCATTGCAGTCTAGATGAAAATATAAAACTTCAGTTTTATTAATAGATTCAGTGAATGGGCAAAACTTGGGAAATGTAGTTAAATGGGAGCTCATCCACTTTGGGGCTGAAGGACACAAACCTGAGGGCTCAATGTGGGAGGGAATGCCACATCCTTCCTTCCACCAGTGCATACCCCAGCGAAAGTTTTTCCTGGTGGGTAAAAACTTGCAGCCCAAGAGGGGACATGATGACTTTTGTAGAATGTGTCAGGAAAAGATCACCTGGGCAGCATATCAATCTTATGATTTGAAGGATCAGCTTTAAATGTGATGTTTCCCCACAGAATATCATGGCCAGGCCGCACTGCAGCAGCACGAAGATGCAAAGAAAAAATGATACAAACTGTGAAACCCCTCGCAATAAAGAATGACCAGAACATCAGTTTAGAAATCACGAGCCTGAAGAGAGACATGGTGAAGAACAGGACAAACTATTTTAAACATGAACAATTAAGGTATAGAAGCAGTACCTTAATTCAAACACATTTATTGCACTATAGAGTGGAAAGCTTGTTCAAAGAGAATATAATTGTGCAAAATTAGTGCATAAACGGGAGACCTCACATCAAGGAAAGAGTGTGAAGCAGGAATGGTCAGGCTATTCTATCACATTACTTTGTGGAACTTGCTGTGTACAAATAGGTTCACACATTCCCTATTTTGCAACACTGATGACACTTCATCAAGTACTTAATTGGCTATGAAGTGCTTTGGGATGTCCGGAAGTTGTGAAAGGCGCTTTATAAATGCCAAAACATTCATAGATTTTTGTGCTACTGAGCAAGTAATAATGAAATGCTTCAACATAAATTTTTACCCACAGAAAAGGATTTCCTAAACAGTCCCCTTATGAACTATTATATTTTATTAGTCAGAAATATTGCAATAAACAATTAGAGAAATTAGCAAGACCCCAATCCCCATAATCACACACTCATCAATTCAAACCTTTTTCGCACTGGATTTTGTTGCGATTTTAATGAACTTATTTTCATTTCAAGAGTGACTGTACTTCAAAAAGTACAACACTGGCTGTCAAGCACTTTGGGGTGCCAAGGTTGTAAATGGTGCTATATAAATGCAAGTTCTTTACCCATTGTCCTCTGTGCAAATAGGCTTCTTTATCAGTTAATGACCAACCTGAAAAGTGGTTATGTTTGAAATATATTGTATCAAGTTTTGCAAATATTAAAATGTCAAGCAATGTCAACACCACAGTGGTACAGCAAACTGCAAGTCAAACTAGCACTTTGCATTGCCACAACTACCCACAAGAGTAAGCACCACTTGAAGCACCGAAAAGAAAGCCACATAACCCTCATTAATAAAGCAACTTGATTACCATAATCACATTTCTATAATGTCCTTTGCATCTTTCCTTGACCATTTTTCTTTCACAAAGCTTGTTACTACAATTCATATTCCATTTGGCTGCAAGTAATTAAGGTCACTACAGTTCCATTTGAGGTTTGAATCTTCACTATAGCACTGCTAAATTAACACGACAATACAGCTAATTTGCAGATTTTTTGTTTAATTAGTCTACTAAGATCTTTTCATCTGATGGGCATGGATGCAATCAAACAGAATCCCACTCACCATGCAGACCATCATTTAGGTGGACACTGTGGCTAGCCTCAAAGTGTGGATCACCATGGCCAAAAAAGTGGAAACAGAAATAAGAACCTGGAGTTTCCTTTTAGAATAGTAAAATTCTGAATATTCCCAGAGAATTGTCAGCAAATATTCAGCCCGGAACTGCACAAAATGTTTAGATTTTACATGAACACAAACACAGTCAGTTTTGAAAGGCAGGTTCAGCACTCAAATGGTGAACAAACCTTCCAACAGCTTCACATGGGCAGGGTTAGCAGAACAGACATAATTGGACAGCCAACTTCAGACACAATGCAGCAGGTTTTGTGATCGTACTGGTTAAACTGAAGCCCTGGCATTTGTCACCTTTTCTGCACTTGAATAGGGTGTTGAACTATTTTCACTTCTGTTCCAGATTAAAAAACACGTTTCCATTTTTTGTCACACCACCACTCCAAAACAAAAAATCATCAAGCCCATAGCTGTCTGCAGCATCAGAAACATGCAGGTCACAAATGTGGGCGTCTCCACAGAACAAAACATAATGCAGTATTGAAACCAGATCACGGTAATCATCAATCAATGCTTCTCTTCTTCTGCATGCTTACATTCCATGCAGTCATTTCTGCACCACACAATAAACAGAGATCAAACCTTTAGAAATATTTGTACCGTTTAGGCTGAAAGGATGAAATTACTGCAGGAACCGCATTATACGGCACAATACGGTATAGTTAATATGGACCCTCCCTTTCAGTCTGAAGCTGCGTGCAGTTCTACTGCAGTGCAAATACAAATGCATGCTTTTAACTATTGATGCAGGGAAGAGGATTACTACAAGTTCAAACACTACATTAGATTGCTGAGCATTAATATATGCACTTAATTCGCAATTCTTTTCAGCAACATTATAAATGATAGATATATTCACAAAATATGAAATTAACAAAACATAATCACCTTTGAAACAATGTAGATAAATTCCAGAATGGACAACATAAAACTTCAATTTATATAGCAAGCTACGGTTCTTATGAACACCACAAAAGGTGTTCCACATACTATTAATCGATAAGCACACATTAGCTTGTTTCACACATAAGATCCCACAATTAGCAATGACAGTCAATCTGTTTATAGCTGATATTGGCCAAGGTGGAGAAGACCTCCTGTTCTTGAGTTGTCCACAGAATGTTTTTACATCTATCTGAATAGGCATATATCTTTAATAAAAAATCATGGTTTTAGTATTACAGCAGAGTAATAATCTGAATTAAGTGCTCAATTTCTATATTGGGCCTTGACCTGATAATTTCCCGAGTCAATGTCAGGTCTTTTACCTGAACCAATCAGTATTCAAAATTCTTTGGCATTTAAGATGCATTTATACTGGCAAGTTCCCTGAAAGAACACCTCTAGCATGCTTACTGAAGAAAGTCTGTTTTTAATGTTAGACCATTTTAATGATTTTTCAAAGATTTCTGTTGTACAATGGGGAATGACTTCTAACAGATAGTCTCTGTTTTTCATTGAACACCGCCACGTACTGATGAGACCTGACAGTACTCTACATGGAGAGCGTTCAGATGAGGCCCTCTCAGGTGGGTGTAGAAGGTCCCAAAGGCACCAATTCAAAAAAGTTACCCTGGGTGCCTTGACCAATGTTCATCCCTCAAACAACAACACAAAACACAAGATTATCTGGTCTTTGTCACACTGCTGTTTGTGGGAGCTTGCTGTACGCAAATTGGCTGACATGCTTCCTACATTACAAACTTTACAAGTACTTCAATGACTGTAAAGTGCTTTAGGACTTCTGATGGAGAGTGTTATGTAAATGCAAGTACGTTTTTAAAAATTATGCTTGCAGTTGGGATCCCTATGACACACTGAAGAATGATGATAAAAGCAAAATACTGCGGATGCTGGAATCTGAAGCAAAACAAAAAAATGCTGGAAAATCTCATTAGGTCTGACAGCATCTGTGGAGAGAGAGTAGAGCCAACGTTTCGAGTCTAGACATGCACATCACATAAACAAGAGGCTAGGAAGATCTTCAACAAGGAAAAGTCCAATCACCGCCACCAATCTTCAAGACATCAACATCGTCAAATTGCTCACCATCAGTATCTTAGAAGACAGCACTGACAGGGAACTTGACTGGACAAACAACATTAATAGTTACTACATAGAAGGGCAGAGCCTAGTTATGCTGTGGCAAATAGCTCACCTCTTGATCCCGCAAAGCCTCTCTACCATGTACAAGGCTCCAGTTCATTGAATTATAGAATACAGCACAGGAGACCATTCAGCCTGTTGTATCCATTCTGGGTCTCTGTTCGAGTAATTCACTTAGTGCCACTCCCCCACTTTTTCCCCCAGAGCCTGCAAACTTGTCCTTTTCAGATAATGATCCAATCCAGTTTTGAATTCAATGACTGACCCAGCCTCCGCCACATTCTCAGGCAGCGCATTTCTCCTCTTCACCTTCCTTTCTTCAAGAAGAATTCCAGATTCTCCGATCTACTTACATAACGGACGTTTCTCATCCCTGGAACTATTCTCATGAATTTTTTCTGCATCCTCTCTAATGCAGAGGCACATGACATGCATAGGCAGCTGGGATCAAGTGAATCCCTTGAAGAGTATAGGTAGAGGGTGTAGGAGTAGAGTTAAGACAGAAATCAGGAGGGCAAAAAGGAGACACGAGATTATTTTGGCAGATAAAGCAAAGGAGAATCCAAAGAGCTTCTACAAATACATAAAGGGCAAAAGAGTAACAAGGGAGAGAATAGGGCCTCTTAAGGATCAACGAGGTCATCTATGTGCGGATCCACAAGAGATGGGTAAGATCCTAAATGAATATTTCTCATCCGTATTTGCTGTCGAGAAAAGCATGGATGTTAGGGAACTTGAGGAAATAAATAGTGATGTCTTGAGGAGTGTACATATTACAGCGGAGGTGGTCCTGGAAGTCTTAAAGCACATCAAGGTAGATAAATCCCCGGGACCTGATGAAGTGTATCCCAGGACATTGTGGGAGGCTAGGGAGGAAATTGCGGGTCCCCTAGCCGAGATATTTGAATCATCAATAGTCACGGGTTGGCAAATGTTGTGCCTTTGTTTAAAAAGGACTGCAGGGAAAAGCCTGGGAACTACAGGCCAGTGAGCCTCACATCTGTGATGGGTAAATTGTTGGAAGGTATTTTGAGAGACAGGATCTACAGGCATTTAGAGACGCAAGTACTGATTAGGGACAGTCAGCATGGTTTTGTGAGTGGAAAATGTCTCACAAATTTGATTGAGTTTTTTGAAGGGGTAACCAAGAAGGTAGATGAGGGCAGTGCAGTTGATGTTGTCTACATGGACTTTAGCAAGGCCTTTGACAAGGTACCACATGGTAGGTTGTTGCATAAGGTTAAATCTCATGGGATCCAGGGTGAAGTATTTAAATGGATACAAAATTGGCTTCTTGACAGAAGCCAGAGGGTGGTTGTAGAGAGTTGTTTTTCAAACTGGAGGCCTGTGACCAGTGGTGTGCCTCAGGGATCAGTGCAACTGTTATTTGTCATTTATATTAATGATTTGGATGAGAATATAGGAGGCATGGTTAGTAAGTTTGCAGATGACACTGCAGAGCGGACAGTGAAGAAAGTTATCTCCAATTGCAACGGGATCTTGATCAATTGAGCCAGTGGGCTGACGAATGGCAGATGGAGTTTAATTTAGACAAATGCGAGGTGATGCATTTTGGTAGATTGAACCAGGGCAGGACTTACTCAGTTAATGGTAGGGCGTTGGGGAGAGTTACAGAACAATGAGATCTAGGGGTACATGTTCATAGCTCCTTGAAAGTGGAGTCACAGGTGGACAGAGTGGTGAAGGCAGCATTCGGCATGCTTGGTTTCATCGGTCAGAACACTGAATACAGGAGTTGGAATGTCTTGTTGAAGTTGTACAAGACATTGGTAAGGCCAGACTTGGAATACTGTGTGCAATTCTGGTCACCCTATTATAGAAAGGATATTATTAAACTAGAAAGAGTGCAGAAAAGATTTACTAGGATGCTACCGGGACTTGATGGATTGAGTTATAAGGAGAGGCTGGATAGATTGGGACTTTTTTCTCTGGAGGGTAGGAGGCTGAGGGGTGATCTTATAGAGGTCTATAAAATAATGAGGGGCACAGATCAGCTAGATAGTCAATATCTTTTCCCAAAGGTAGGGGAGTCTAAAACTAGAGGGCATAGGTTTGAGGAGAGAGGGGAGATACACAAAAGTGTCCAGAGAGGCAATTCTTTCACACAGGTGAGTGTCTGGAACAAGCTGCTAGAGGTAGTAGTAGAGGCAGGTACAATTTTGTCTTTTCAAAAGCATTTAGATAGTTACATGGGTACGTTGGGTATAGAGGGATATGGGCCAAATGCGGGCAATTGGGATTAGCTTAGGGGTTTTTAAAAAAAAGGGGCGGCATGGACAAGTTGGACCGAAGGGCTTGTTTTCATGCTGTAAACCTCTATGACTCTAATGCTTTCACATTGTTTCCAGAATGCAGCCCCAGAACTGGACGCAACAATCCAGCTGAGGTCGAACCAGTGTTTTGTACAGATTTATAATTTGCACTCTATGCCCCACTTACAAAGCCAAGGGTTCTGAACGTTTTATTAACCATTCTCAACCTATCCTAGCACCTTCAATAATTTGTGCACATGTTCCAGCACCCCCATTAGAACTGTACATTTAATTGGGTAAAGGGGTGCAATTTTGGCACCCTACTGCCTTCTCACCTCTTCCTGATTAAGTCAGGGCAAGAAGGCTCATAGATTACCTTCCCGCCTGGACATTAAGTGATAATTAATGGTATCAGACCAGCAGCAGGGAGGAGGAGACGCCACGTGGGGAACCCGAAAAGCAAACCTTATTGAGTTTGCTTGCAGGCTGATTGATGGGCCTGGCATTGGGAAGGGGAGGGTGGGTGGCACTGGAAACCACCCCGTCCAAGCTTCCGACTTAACTCCGTCACCCAGTCCCTGCCCTCGCTCACCTTTGGCCTGTGGTCCATTGTTGATCCTAGGCCTCTGGCAGCTTCCACCACTTCCGCAGCAGCACTGGAGAGCTGCCATCTTCTGATTTGTCCTCGATCTCAGGGAAGGCCCAACGCTGACCACTCAAGTGCTTGAACACATGACGTGATGGACATTCCCCAACTGGAATGGCACAAGTCTCGCACAGGTTCTCCAGCTGGTGGGCAAGACCCCCCATTGCAGATAATAAATTCGCCCATCACTTCTAAAAGCTTCCAAACCTCAAAGGTTTGACTAACTGATGGTGGTTGATGGGCTAATCGTTCTACCGTTTTTTGTACAAGATTTTTGTATAAAATTTGCAATTCTCCAGTCCTCTGACACCACTCCTGTATCTGAGGAAGAGTGGAAAATTGTGACCAGTGCCTCCACAGTTACCACCCTCATTTCATTCAGTTTCCTTGGATGCATCTCATCTGGTTCTGCTGCCTCACAAAATTTTAAGTACAGACAGCGTTGCCAATACAAGAATAGATCAGAGACTTGGAATCCTGCAGCTAGTAACTCACCTCCCGACTCCCCAAAGCCTCTCCATCTACAAGGCACAAGTCAGGATTATGATGGAATACTCTCCACTTGCCTAGATGACTGTATCTCCAAGAACACTCAAGAAGCTCAGCACCATCAAGACAACGCAACCCGCTTGATTTGCATTCTTTCCACAAATATTCAATCTGTCCACCGCCAACAAATAGTAGCAGCAATGTATGCCATCTACAAGGTGTGCTGCAGAAACTCATCAAGGTTCCTTAGGTAGCACCGTCCAAACCAAAGACCACTATCTAACCACCACCTGGAGGTTTCCCACTCACCATCCTGACTTGGAAATATATCACTATTGCTGGGTCAAAATCCTGGAACTCCCTCCTTAAGAGCACTTGCCACCACCTTCTCAAGGACAACTAGGGATGGCCTTTCACCCCTAGCCTTAGCAATTTTAGACCAAATGTCTGAATTACCTCTTCTTTCACCTTGACCTGAGCAGCTCCCTCTTTATTAAAAACAGGTGCAAAGTATTAATTTGGTACCACAGCCATGTCCTGTCTTCTTTTTGGTCCCGAATTAGCTCCACTACTCCTTTTATTACATTTTTACTGTAGAATCATACAATCCTTACAATGCAGGAGGCAGCCATCTGGCCCATTGAGTCTGCACAACTCTCTAACATAGTGTCTTACCCAGGCCCTCTTCCCCCACCCTATCCCCGTAACCCCACATATTCACCATGACTAATCCACCAAATCTAGACATCTTGGGAGACTACGGGCAATTTAGCATGGCCAATCCACCTGACTCGCATATCTTTGGACTGTGGAGGAAACCGGAGCACCCGGAGGAAACCCACGCAGACACAGGAGAACGTGCAAACTCCACACAGTCACCCGAGGCTGGAATCGAACCCGGGTTTCTGGCGCTGTGAGGTAGCAGTGCCAACCACGGTGCTGCCCCCATTTATATGTCTATTGAGAATGTCTGCATTTCCTTTTATGTTCACTGCCGGTCTCTTTTCTTTCCAGTTTGGAAAGAACATAGCAGCAATGTCATCAAAATTATCAGTTTCAAATAGCACAGTACCCTAGCTTAGGATATGCACATCACTATCTAGCTCCTAAAATTTGCTTCTAAACTCCGTTAGGCAAGCATCACCAATATAAGGGCTGCGGAATTCAAGGACAGGGTCCAGCAGCACCTCAAATCAATATATGTGGCACCAGCAACATTGTCTGCATCACAATCAGTTCCCCAAGCTGTTAGGGTAATGCATAGCAACATCTTGATCATTTTTTCTAGAGGAAGACATTCACTAACTGGATCTCCAAGTGGATCAAAAATCTTGTGCTCATCAGACTGCAAAGCAGCAAATGTTTTTTCTAGCCACAGTGCACCTCTTTAACAGACCAGGCTCAAGCACTTGGCTCAAAATGATTTGCTGAAAATCAGCCAGCATTAAAAGAAAACTAGTGTACATTTTGGTCAAAATGTCCAAAATCTTTAAAAAAGGACCACCTTGTTACCACATGTTTTACAAGCTTAATACTTAATCCCCACATTTGCATTAAAACAAAAATCCCATCTGTTTACATTTACTATCAACATCATATGGAACAGTTTTCCAAAACTATCTTTTAAGTGGTCAACAATGCCAACCATGCCAAACCAAACCACAGACTCGTGAGATAGGAGTGTTTGCAACAGAACATTTTTCCAGGGTTTTACAGTGCTGTAAGGACAGTTTGATGCCTGCAGCTTGAAAAACTTGAGTGCAGATCCACCATTTAAAACACATTACACTCCAACTTACCCTGCTGCTAGTCACGGTTAAGCTGTAGAATGTCTCATTTTATAAGGAAACAATATGTCACCTTCGCGTGACAGGCACTTCTTTTAAGACCTCAAAGTTTAATTATTAAGTAAATAGAGCCTCAAGTCATTGAGAGTTTAATGTCAATTTGTCCAGGAGCTTTGCAAATTGAAATTTTAAGATGACCTGCTTCTCTAACAAGTTGCAATGTCAGCTTCATCATACCATGATTAATATAAGAGATAAGACATAAGATAATAGTATACCTATTATGATGGAGTTCACAGTTACTGTGGTCCTTGCAGTTCTCAGATTTTGGGCAACTACAATGCCAAATGTCCGAAGAAATACAGTGACTATAAACAGCAAAAAAAGGGAGTGCTGGTCTAAACTCTATACCATATTGCATTTTTCAACTTGTTCCTTGCCTTGTTGGGCTTTGCTGTTTCTTTGGCAGTATTATTAACTATGCCACAATGCTGAAAATATCCAAATCAATTTGAAAACTCAATGGAAAACTACAACTTGCCTAAGTGCAGTTAAATCTGTTTGAACTCAGAACTCTCTGACTCAATACCGTCATGACAATATTACAGATATCAATTCAACTTGAACAGTCTTGTCACCTGTCCCTACTATTCACTGATTTGAAGTGCACCCACTTAGTCAAGCCTAAGTGGAAATAAGTGTGGAAAGAAATTTATTCTGATAAAAAATAACTTCACATCTATATTACTCAGGATTCTTTTCCCCCAAAATTCTCATTTTAAGCCAGTTTGTTTTGTTGGCATCCCTGGAATCAGCATCCTTCCACTGGTCAGACTTCACTTGTGATTCTAAACTACCAGGATAAATAGGTTATTAAACTGTGGGGGCTTTCAGAGTACAATCCCATCGTCATGCATTGTCCAGAAATACACTTTCCAGGAACCAGGAAACCCACGCTGACATTTCACTCCTTTAGTTCAAGAGTCTCCCAATCAACAAGCAGAAAAGCTACCATATTGGAAATTAATTATAGACTAATGAATAGGAGACAAGTAATTTAAGAAGGATTAAAACGCTAGAGGTGCAGATTTTGTTCGACCAGGCTCAAGCACTTGGCTCAAAATGATTTGCTGAAAATCAGCCAGCATTAAAAGAAAACTAGTGTACCTCTTTAACAGACCAGGCTGACATGTCATGTGAATAAATGTATTAGCTTTTCCCAAAGTATGCATCATCTATTAAATATGAAAGGGTGCATAATCATAGACAAGAGAGGCATTCAAAGCTCATCCTTGAACAGAAGTCTAAGCATTTCCCTAGGATTACAGGTAGCAAGCATCTAGCACCTGGAACTTAGTCACAGAGAATCTCCTGTCCTGCTTGCAGCTACTCCTGCAAGGCAGTCTACTGTCATAGCATACAACTCTCATCTTTCACATCCTCCTACATCTACTGTGACATCGCCTAGCCTCTTTCTGCTGAACTCCACTTTGCACTCAAGAGATCAATTTCTTTTCTGGATGTCAGAGTTCATTTTGCTCTTCGATTTCAAGCACCGCTTCATTTGATCTGTGTGTGGAAATTTATTTTCCTCTACAGATCTTTACTTATTGTCCAGGTTTCAGAGAGGCAAACAAGAAAACGGATGAATGTAGCATCTTACAAGTTTGTTTCCTGGTTTCAAGCTCCAGTTTTCTTATTGCTGCCACAACCTTTATCTTTACAAAATTACTTCTGACTATCGTTATCCTTCTTCTGACTTTGGCATCACATCAACTCGACCATCTTCCCATTCCATATGTCCCAAGCAGACAAACTCATCGAATTGTTCCAGTGTGACACCATCCATTTCAATCTTCATTCTAGTCTATTCTAATGTATTCCTTCTATAACTGTTTTTGACTTTCCAGTCTTCATAACACCATCCATATTCTCAATTTCGAGATTTTAATTGATCTACAGTATTTTGTAGAGCCTCTTCTGATTTTGCAAGTAGCGCTATGTTATCAGCATGTTGCAAGATAAGATTTTTGCCTCCAATTTTTACACTTGGAAGTACATCCATACATACATCCTCTCCATACATTTGCTCTGCAAACTGATTGAATAATTTTGGCAGCAGTACATGGCCTCGTTATACTCCTCTCTTCACTTGAGACATATCCGATTCACCATCTTCTAGCCTGATGCTCATTATTTGGACCCAACATAGGGTCTGGATAAATCTCACATCTTTGCTGTCAACTTCACATTTCAGCTGCATATCCATGATTACAGAGAATCTCTAACAGCCCTTAAAATGATTCACAGGATCATTGCATGACTACTACATGGAAGAAAGCCATCTGGCCTGTTCAGCCCATGCCAGCTCCTTTAGCTAGTCCTAATCCCATGTCTTTGTCATAAGAACATAAGAAATAGGAGGAGTAGGCCATCTAGCCCCTCGAGCCTGCCCCGCCATTCAATAAGGTCATGGCTGATCTGAAGTGGATAGTTCCACTTAACCGCCTGATCCCCATAACCCTTAATTCCCCTACCGATCAGAAATCCATCTATCCGTGACTTAAACATATTCAACGAGGTAGCCTCCACTTCAGTGGGCAGAGAATTCCAGAGATTCACCACCCTCTGAGAGAAGAAGTTCCTCCTCAACTCTGTCCTAAACTGACCCCCCTTTATTTTGAGGCTGTGCCCTCTAGTTCTGGTTTTCTTTCTAAGTGGAAAGAATCTCTCCACTTCTACCCTATCCAGCTCCTTCATTATCTTATGCCTCTATAAGATCACCCCTCAGCCTTCTAAACTCCAACGAGTACAAACCTAATCTGCTCAATCTCTCCTCATAATCTACACCCCTCATCGCCGGTATCAACCTGGTGAACCTTCTCTGCACTCCCTCCAAGGCCAATATATCCTTTCGCAAATAAGGGGACTAAAACTGCACACAGTATTCCAGCTGCGGCCTCACCAATGCCTTGTACAGATGCAGCAAGACTTCTTTGCTTTTATATTCTATCCCCCTATGTCCCATAGTTTAGCAAATTTTTCCCCCATCCAGTGCTTATACAATTCTCTTTTGAAAGCCACAATTGAATATATCTCTAACATCCTTTTCTGGCGGTATATTTTAGATCACTGTGTAAAAATAAATTCCGCATAGATCTTTTACCAATTGCCTTAAATCTGTGTCCTCAGATTCCTCCCACATAGAGAACTGCTTAATTAACTCAGTCTAGACCGATGGTTCCCTCCTATTTATTGACACTTGCTCAGCCTTTAACACCATTATTCCTACGAAACTCATCTCCAAACTCCATGGCCTGGGCACCTCCCTCTGTGACTGGATCCTGAACTTCCTAATTCACAGACCACAATCAGTAAGGATAGGCATCAATACCTCTTCCAAGATCATCCTCAACACCAGTGCCTCACAAGGTTGTGTTCTCAGTCACCTACTATACTCGTTATACACCTACGACTGTGTGGCCAAATTCTCCTCCAACTCAATTTTCAACACCATAGTGGGTCGGATCTCAAACAATGATGAGACAAAGTACAGGAATGAGATAGAGAATCTGGTGAACTGGTGCGGCGACAATAATCTCTCCCTCAATGTTAACAAAATGAAGGAGATTGCCTTGACTTCATGAAGCGTAGAGGAGAACATGCCCCTGTCTATATCAACGGAGGCGAAGTGGAAAGGGTAAAGAGCTTCATGCTTTTAGGTGTCCAGATCATCAACAACCTGTCCTGATCCCCCCCATGCCAACATTATGGTTAAGAAAGCCCACCAACGCCTCTACGTTTTCAGAAGACTAAGGAAATTTGGCATGTCAGCTAAGACTCTCACCAACTTTTACAGATGCACCATGGAAAGCATTCTTTCTGGCTGTATCACAGTTTGGTATGGTTCCTGCTCTGCCCAAGACCACAAGAAACTACAAAAAGTCGTGAATGTAGCCCAATCCATCACGCAAACCAGCCTCCCATCCACTGACTTCCCGCTGCCTCGGCAAAGCAGCCAGCATAACTAAGGACCCCACGCATTCTCTCTTCGACGTTCATCCGTTGGGAAAAAGATACAAAAGCCTTAGGTCACACACCAACCGACTCAAGAACAGCTTCTTCCCTGCTGCCATCAAACGTTTGAATGGACCTACCTTGCATGAAATTGATCTTTCTCTACATTCTAGCTATGACTGTAACATTACTTCTCTATGAACGGTATGCTCTGTCTGTATAGCATGCAAGAAACAATGCTTTTCACTGCATGCGAGTACACATGACAATAATAAATCAAATCAAATCAACCTGTGGTCTGCAATGGTACTGCAGGTGGTCCGTAGGGGGAAAAGAATACAATTACGTATACCCCATATAGGCAAACACTTTTTTGAAGACAAAATTATATGAAAGTGAGGTGAAAAAAAGTTGCAAAAGTATTCAGCATACCTGGTACTGTGTGACAACGAGAGAGTCTCAAAGATTCAGTCACTGAAGTTAAGCAGGACAGATAGAAAGCCTTCTACTGCAGTCCTAGAAATGGTATTATGAAAGATACCAGAATAAGATTGGCCTCAATAAGTGCTGCAATGCCATCATGCCATTCATTGTGCATAGAGAGACCAGAGAGCAGGGAGGTTATGATAGAGCTGTATCAAATGCTCATTAGATCGCAGCTGAATTATTGAGGCTGGTTAGGCTGGGGTTGTTTTCCTTAGCACAGAGAAGGCTGAGAAGGGACCGAGGTGTACAAAATTATGAGGGGCATAGGACAGATGTGACAAAACTTTTCCCCTTAGTAAAGGGATCAAGAACCAGGGGTCACAGATTTAAGTTCAGAGGCCAGAGATTTAGTGGGGCTTTGTGGAAGCACACTTTCACCCAGAAGGTGATGGGAATCTGGAACACTCTGCCTGAAAGGGTGGTAGAAGCAGGAACTCTCAACATTGAAGAAGCATTTTGATGAGCATTTGAAACACCATAGCATACAAGGCTATGGACCAAGTGCTGTAAAATGAGATTAGAATAGATAAGTGCTTGATGGCCAGCACAGAAAGGCCTCTTTCCGTGTTGCAAAACTCTATGAATATTACTGAAGCAGTCCATGCCCATATACAGCAAGACCTGGACAACATTCAATCTTGGGACGATGAATAGCAAGTAATATTCATTTCACAATGCTGGGCTATGACCATTGCAAAAGGTTTACTGTCACAAAAGTCCAATTTTAGTACCAGCAGCCATCACATTTTATAACAAAAACAGCATTAGACTTCTAATCACCACACTGACCTCACTGCAAGCAACAGCCACTGAAGAAAATCCTGTTCAAGTTTAAAATGGCTCCAAGAAACACCACTGAAATTAGCTGTGGTCTTTGGAACAAGTCAATAATTTACCGCATTCTTATGCCAAATTAATGGATCAAAGGACTCACCTCTTCTGTTGGTGGCTAAACTTCAAAAAGCTATTCACAGGGGTGCCGTTTCCACAAAATTTCGAATGGGGAACATGTCATAGATCATAGAATAGATCATAGAAACCCTACAGTGCAGAAAGAGGCCATTCGGCCCATCGAGTCTGCACAGACCACAATCCCACCCAGGCCCTATCCCCATATCCCTACATATTTACCCCGCTAATCCCTCTAACCTACGCATCCCGGGACACTAAGGGGCAATTTAGCGTGGCCAATTAACCTAACCCGCGCATCTTTGGACTTGAATGTTTTTGAATAAGACTCAAAGAGATAGGTTCCAAACATATGATGGGTGTTTGGGCAGTACTGTGATGCAATACCTATATACAACAGATGGGGGGGGCCTCTGAGTAATACATTAGTGAAGAGCCTGCCTTTCAGTTCAGTTCAAGGTCCCCATTTATGCAGCGAGGAGCGCAGACAGCCACAGGGAAGGAAGGGAGGGAGGAAGGGAGAACAGAAGGTGCTGAAGGAGCCACCTCCCCCCCACATCAGAATGATTTTGGGCATTCTGCTCGAAGGCTGCTCCCGAGGCAGGAAGTTGCAGAGGCACAGGAGCCCAGCCAAGGTGTGGCAGGAGCACCCACCTTGGCAGAGCACATACTAGAGGTGATGACATCTTCCCTGGAATGCTGCGGCCTCTTGTTGGTCGGTGTCAAGGTGGTGCTGTTGACTGCCAGCCACGGCGTGCTGCGAATCAAATCAAATCAGGTGAATCAGGTAGTCCAGAGCCTGGGCACCAACGGCTCGCTGCGGCAGTGAAGACTTCTTCACGATCAACCTGGAGAGCAGCCACCTGCCGGAGAGGGAAGAGGAGCCCAGCAGGGGCTAAGAACAAGCTAGGCCAACGGTGGAAGGGAGGCGGTGGAGGCCAAGGGAACTGGCATCCAAGTCTAGGTGGGTGGCCCTGGAAAGCAGCCATGGAGCCGGCACCAGGTAGTGGTCAGGCTGCCAATCAGGATGGTCAATAAAAGGTAAGAGAAACCGAGAGCGAAGCCAAGAGGACGACCATGCAAGGAGAGGGTGAAAAAATCCAAGTGGGACAAATATTAGTTCAAAGTCCCATCCACACATGTTGTGCTCCGAACATGCCCACCCAGATTTTTCAAAAGGATGCCCTCCAGTGCTGAGGTGGGAACTGCTGATTCGTGATGGAGAAAGAGGGGGCACCTCAACAAAAAAAAAACGTGGAAAACCAAACATTGTTCATGCGATGGGAAACGTGGTGTACAGAGTGTCAAATGCAGTAAGTGAAGACGCAAACCAGGAAGGCGCGAACAATGAGACTTCACTCTAAATCAAAAGCCACCGAATAAACTAACTGTTTAAGCTTTTCAGATTAGCTGCAACAATATTCACTATATTCACTAAGAGCGAAAGAACCACATCATCATCCAATAGGCATTTTCCTCATTCAGATTAGGCCAAAGCAAGCAGAGAAAAATGAATCTCCAAAAATCATTCATGGCGCATCAAAACAAGGACTCAACACAACAGAACATAGTGTATCCTTAAGTCTAACTGTTCTCAAGAAGATAATAGTGGACTATCATGAACCACTGCAATCCATGTGATTATGGGTACATCCATAGTGCTGTTCAGAAGTTCTAGGAGTCTGATCCAGCAACTGTGAAACAATGTCAATTCAAGTCAGGAAGGTGTGAGGCTTGGAGGGAAATTTCAATGTGGTACCATAACTAACTCCACTCCCAATTCCCCAAAGCTTCTCACCATTCATAACGTTCAAGTCAGGAGTATGATGGAATATTCTCCGTTTGCCTGAATCAGTGCAGCTTCAACAACACTCAAAAAGCTAGCCACCATCCAAGACAAAGCAGCCCACTTGATCGGCCCCCCCGTCCATCACCATAAGCATTCACTCTCACCACCGCAGGCGCAGCAGTGTGTACCATCTACAAGATTCCCTAAAGCATCTCTCCAAGTCTCCTTTCTTTTAAACCCGCAACCTCTACCATCTGGAAGGACAAGCACAGCAGATACATGGGAATACCATTACCCTGCAAGTTTCCCTCCAAGCCACAACACCTTGGGACTATGTTGCCATACCTACACTGTCACTAGGACAAACTCCTGGAACTCCCTCCCTAATGGCACTCTGGGTACTCACGCTAGATAGGCTTTAGCGATTCAAGGCAACAGCTCACCACCAGCTTCTCGAAGTAATTAGGAGCAGGCAAATGCTGGCCCAGGCAGCAACACTCGCATCCCAAGAACAAACAAAAAGCATGTCTGAAACTAGTTCCTTCTTCCAAATTACCAAAATTAATCATTCTTCCCCAGCTGCCTTGGGGAGATTTGAACTTGTGTTGCCTGTCCGTTAGTCCAGGTCTCTGAATTGCTAGTCCAGTATTATCAGCATGCTATCCTTCCCATTGTATTATAGCTATGGTCACAGTTTATCACAGGAAATTCAGCTACATTTTTTGAGAGGGTTTCATCTTATTCCAAACAGTAAGATTATTTTTTAACCAGAAGGAGCATTCTGGTACAGACCACCCACTAACTAATGCCCAGTGTACAAGATCAAATTAACCTTTGTTAGTAATCAATTCAGAAGCATAAGTAGTAACCTACAACCAGAAAGGACCAAACAATGATCTAGATGAGATCTAGATGCAGTGAAGTTACTGTGAAAATCCCCTAGTCACCACACTCCGGCGCCTGTTCGGGTACACTGAGGGAGAATTTGTCACGGCCATTGCACCTAACCAGTACCTCTTTCAGACTGTGGGAGGAAACCGGAGCACCCAGAGAAAACCCACGCAGGCACGGGAAAAACATCCAGGCTCCGCACATAGTGACCCAAGCCGGGAATCAAACCTGGGTCTCTGGCGCTGTGAGGCAGCAGTGCTAACCACTGTGCCGCAAAGAGTTGAAGCTACCGCATTCAGGTGCAAATGAATTTATATTGATTTGTTCAGTACACTGACAAGTGCCCACAGTGGTTGTATGACAATAATGATAACTGATCACATCAATATAAATTCATTTGCACCTGAATGCGGTAGCTTCAACTCTTTGCGGCACAGTGGTTAGCACTGCTGCCTCACAGCGCCAGAGACCCAGGTTTGATTCCCGGCTTGGGTCACTATGTGCGGAGCCTGGATGTTTTTCCCGTGCCTGCGTGGGTTTTCTCTGGGTGCTCCGGTTTCCTCCCACAGTCTGAAAGAGGTACTGGTTAGGTGCAATGGCCGTGACAAATTCTCCCTCAGTGTACCCGAACAGGCGCCGGAGTGTGGTGACTAGGGGATTTTCACAGTAACTTCACTGCAGTGTTAATGGAAGCCTACTTGTGACACTAATAAATAAACGTTAAACTTCTGCCATGTGGGCAAAACCGCAAATTTGCGCCATTACATTCAATTCAGTGCCAAGACTCTCACAGGGGTACACAGGCTGTGGGAGCTGGGTCATGTGAACTGCAACGTGTACTCCAAATGTTGTCGTCCAATTCACTCCACAACAACAAGCACTTGGGAATTGGTTAGCTCAGTTGGCTGGGTGGCTGGTTCGTGATGCAGAGCAATGCAAACAGCGCAAGTCCAATTCCCATATGGGCTGAGGTTATTCATGAAGATCCCTCCTTCTCAACATTACCCCTCATAGAATCCCTACAGTGCAGAAGGAGGCCATTCGACCCATCAAGTCTGCACTGACCACAATCCCACCCAGGCCCCATTCCTGTAACCCCACATATTTACCCTGCTAATTCCCGACACTACGGTCAATTTAGCATAGCCAATCAACCTAACCCACACATCTTTGGAACAAAGAACAATACAGCACAGGAACAGGCCCTTCGGCCCTCCAAGCCCGCGCCGCTCCCTGGTCCAAACTAGACCATTCTTTTGTATCCCTCCATTCCCACTCCGTTCATATGGCTGTCTAGATAAGTCTTAAATGTTCCCAGTGTGTCCGCCTCCACCACCTTGCCTGGCAGCGCATCCCAGGCCCCCACCACCCTCTGTGTAAAATATGTCCGTCTGATATCTGTGTTAAACCTCCCCCCCTTCACCTTGAACCTATGACCCCTCGTGAACGTCACCACCGACCTGGGGAAAAGCTTCCCACCGTTCACCCTATCTATGCCTTTCATAATTTTATACACCTCTATTAAGTCTCCCCTCATCCTCCGTCTTGCCAGGGAGAACAACCCCAGTTTACCCAATCTCTCCTCATAACTAAGCCCCTCCATACCAGGTAACATCCTGGTAAACCTCCTCTGTACTCTCTCCAAAGCCTCCACGTCCTTCTGGTAGTGTGGCGACCAGAACTGGACGCAGTATTCCAGATGCGGCCGAACCAACGTTCTATACATCTGCAACATCAGACCCCAACTTTTATACTCTATGCCCCGTCCTATAAAGGCAAGCATGCCATATGCCTTCTTCACCACCTTCTCCACCTGTGATGTCACCTTCAAGGATCTGTGGACTTGCACACCCAGGTCCCTCTGCGTATCTACACCCTTTATGGTTCTGCCATTTATCGTATAGCTCCTCCCTACATTATTTCTACCAAAATGCATCACTTCGCATTTATCAGGATTGAACTCCATCTGCCATTTCTTAGCCCAAATTTCTAGCCTATCTATATCCTTCTGTAGCTTCTGACAATGCTCCTCACTATCTGCAAGTCCTGCCAATTTTGTGTCGTCCACAAACTTACTGATCACCCCAGTTACACCTTCTTCCAGATCATTTATATAAATCACAAACAGCAGAAGTCCCAATACAGAGCCCTGCGGAACACCACTAGTCACAGGCCTCCAGCCGGAAAAAGACCCTTCCACTACCACCCTCTGTCTTCTGTGACCAAGCCAGTTCTCCACCCATCTAGCCACTTCCCCCTTTATCCCATGAGATCCAACCTTTTTCACCAGCCTACCATGAGGGACTTTGTCAAACGCTTTACTAGTGTCCATATAGACGACATCCACGGCCCTTCCCTCGTCAACCATTTTGGTCACTTCTTCAAAAAACTCCACCAGGTTAGTGAGGCATGACCTCCCTCTCACAAACCATGCTGACTATCGTTAATGAGTTTATTCCTTTCTAAATGCGCACACATCCTATCTCTAAGAATCTTCTCCAACAACTTCCCCACCACGGACGTCAAGCTCACCGGCCTATAATTACCCGGGTTATCCTTCCTACCCTTCTTAAATAACGGGACCGCATTAGCTATCCTCCAATCCTCTGGGACCTCACCTGCGTCCAGTGACGAGACAAAGATTTGCGTCAGAGGCCCAGCGATTTCATCTCTCGTCTCCCTGAGCAGCCTTGGATAGATTCCATCAGGCCCTGGGGATTTGTCAGTCTTTAAATTCTCTAACAAACCTAACATTTCCTCCTTTGTAATGGAGATTTTCTCCAACGGTTCAACACTCCCCTCCGAGACACTCCCAGTCAACACATCCCTCTCCTTTGTGAATACCGTCACAAAGTATTCATTTAGGATCTCCCCTACTTCTTTGGGCTCCAAGCATAATTCCCCACTTTTGTCCCTGAGAGGTCCGATTTTTTCCCTGACAACCCTTTTGTTCCTAACGTATGAATAAAATGCCTTGGGATTCTCCTTAATCCTGTCTGCCAAGAACATTTCGTGACCCCTTTTTGCTCTTCTAATTCCCCGTTTGAGTTCTTTCCTACTTTCTTTGTACTCCTCCAGAGCTCCCTCCGTTTTTAGCTGCCTGGACCTACCATACGCCTCTTTTCTTTTTGACCAGTCCCTCAATTTCCCTGGTTATCCACGGTTCTCGAATCCTACCCTTCCTATCCTTCTTTTTAACAGGCACATGCCTGTCCTGTGGCCCTAACAACTGTTCCTTAAAAGACTCCCACATGCCAGATGTGGATTTACCCTCAAACAGCCTCTCCCAACCAAGAGCTGCCAATTTCTGCCTAATCCCACTAAAGTTAGCCTTCCCCCAATCCAACACCTTACCCTTGGGACACCACTCATCCTTTTCCATCACTATCCTAAAGCTAACAGAATTGTGGTCACTATTTGCCACATGTTCCCCTACCGAAACTTTGAAGACCTGACCGGGCTCATTCCCCAGTACGAGGTCCAGTATAGCCCCCTCTCTAGTCGGGCTATCTACATATTGTTCCAAAGAACCCTCCTGTATGCAATTTACAAATTCCTCCCCATTCAGAGTCCCTGCTCTCAGCGATTTCCAGTCTATACCAGGGAAATTGAAGTCTCCCACTACAACAACCCTATTTTTCCTGCACCTATCCAGTATCTCCTGACATATCCATTCTTCCACTTCCCTTGGGCTGTTGGGGGGCCTGCAGTACACCCCCAACATAGTGACTGCGCCCTTCCTGTTTCTAAGCTCCACCCAGAGTGACTCGTTACACGACCCCTCTGAATTGTCCTCCCTCTGCACCGCTGTAATATGCTCTCCAACTAATACTGCTACTCCCCCACCTCTTTTGGCCCCTCCTCTGTCTCGCCTAAAACACTTGTACCCCGGAATATTCAGCTGCCAGTCCTGTCCCTCTTTCAACCAAGTCTCTGTCACCGCAACCACATCCAAATTCCTCGAGAGCATTAAGGCCCTAAGTTCATCTGTCTTACCTGCTACGCTCCTTGCATTGAAGTATAAACACTCCAGACCTCCAGGCCCAGTGAGGTCATCCTCCCCCAGAGTGCTCTTCTTCTTTGCCAGCCTTGTCCCAGCCCCAAGCTCGTCCCCAGCCTCTACGCTTGTAGACCTAATATTTTGATCCCCTCCCCCCTGCCATACTAGTTTAAACCCCCCCGAACTGCACTAGCAAAACTCCCAGCCAGGATATTCGTGCCCTTCCAACTTAGTTGTGACCCGTCCTTCTTGTACAGGTGCCATCCTCTCCTGAAAACTTCCCATTGATCTAGGAAAATGAAGCCCTCCCTCCTGGACCAGTCCTTTAGCCAAGCATTCAATTTTACTGACTCCCTATTCTTAGCCTCACTGGCACGAGGCATTGGGAGCAGCCCAGAGATGGCCACCCTGGAGGCCCTACTTTTTAGCCTATTTCCCAACTCCCTGAATTGCTCTCGTAGGATCCCCCTGCTCTTCCTATCTACGTCATTTGCACCAATGTGTACAATGACATCCGTTTCTTTATCTTCCCCTTTTAATATGCCTCCTATCCGCTCGGAGACATCCATGACCCCAGCACCAGGTAGGCAGACTACCACCCTGGAGTCCCGTTCGCACCCACAGAATCGCCTGTCCGTGCCTCTAACTGACGCATCCCCCACCACTATTGCTCTCTGGACTGTGGGAGGAAACCAGAGCACCCGGAGGAAACCCACGCAGACACAGGGAGAATGTGCAAACTCCACACAGACAGTGACCCGAGGCCGGAATTGAACCTGGGTCCCTTGTGCCATGAGGCAGCAGTGCTAACCACAATGCCACCGTGCCACCCTCACATGAGATATGGTGATCCCTGTGTTAAATTGCCATAGTCCTCGAGGGGGAGAGCAGCCTATGGTTCTGTGGAACTATGGCGACTTTACATTTACCTCATGATTATTCTCTGTGCAAAATCTAGACTTGATGTGGAGATGCTGGCGTTGGACTGGGGTAAACACAGTAAGAAGTTTAACAACACCAGGTTAAAGTCCAACAGGTTTATTTGGTAGCAAAAGCCACACAAGCTTTCGGAGCTCCGGCTTGGAGCTCCGAAAGCTTTTGTGGCTTTTGCTACCAAATAAACCTGTTGGTCTTTAACCTGGTGTTGTTAAACTTCTTACAAAATCTAGACTAACATAGGTATATCTTACATTTGCCATTATTAATTCTCTCTGTACATTTAATATAATCTAACTTCAAAAGGATATCTCACTTACAATTTTGTTACTTGCATGTAATTGATAGCACTCTGAAATAAACTAAATTAGCAGCAGCTTGTTTTTTCTTCATAAAACAATGCTAGCTTTTTACTGGAACACAACATGACAAAAGCATAAAGAATATGCAAGTTTGGCAAACAGAGATTATATACATCACTCAATTCAATTGCTATTGCGGCTAATGTTTCAAACCTGCACTTCATGGTTAGCCATGTCTTCAGCAGAAGAATTCCATCCATACAAACTACCTTTCTACATACCTTTCATCAGTTTCCTTCACAGCTGTTTTGCAACCAAAATCCCAACATCACCATTTAATAACAGGAACGGATCAATCCTTTATCCACATAATCAGTGGTGGCTTTCTGTTTCAGAATCTTATCACCCTCTTAGTAAAAAGGGCCCAAATTTTCTATTTTCCTTTGACATCTTCAACAGAAGACTACACACTTCAATCCAACAGAACAAGCCCAGATTTAAGTTCTCCATAGCAAAGAAAATTTTAAGACCCAATTGTCTCGTTTGTTTCATCTCTGGAGAGCAAAATCTTTCCAGCCTTGTACCTCCGCTCTCCTCTAGATCCCCTTCAATAATTCAACACCTTCCTAATAGAGATCAAAACTTAATGAGACAATATCTGGAGAATTGTGTTAAGTTCAAATACAGCTTTAGCATCATGTCAAAGTCCTATATCAACCCGTAATTCATTTTGTTTTCTTTGTTACTTGCACATAATGAGTCAACCCAAGTGTTTACTGGAAGAGCTTTACATGGTTACACCTCTAATAGTTGTAGGAAACCACTGAAACAGACAACTGATCCAAAATGTAATCAAAATCATAACATTTGAAAATTGAAGTTGGTAGTAGAAATATAAACTCGTGAGCTGTACTTGTGACAGATTTATGTCATTTACTGATGTCATTTTCGCCTGAATTGACTCCTCTGTAAATACCAAAGCAATTATTTAACATGTTTTTCATTTTGCTATTGCTATCAGTGATTTTATCCTGTTCATACGAACTTTCTTGAAGGAGGTCATGAATATTGATGTCGAAATAGATTACATAATTGGAGTTCAGACAAAACATACGGCTTGCAAACATCCCAGACAGAAAGTGGGAGGCTAACAACATAAAACCAGAGAAGGGTTATAAATATCACAAGTAAACATGGAAAAAGAATGAGAAAATTGTATTTTAAAGATAAACAAAGACACATATTTCAACAGTGAATCTAGGTTTCACCATTGAGATTTCAATACAGTAACTGCTCAAAGTTTATAGCAGGGCATCAGTTACTGATCACATCTTAAACTCATCAACACTCACTTGGAGAAGCTCGTGAACTCAGGCTAGAAGAAGCATGATTTGCAGTTCATTTTTTTTCCTGTGCTGAGCTAAAAATTTAAACTTTGTGGAAATATTTGGAGCTCGAGGCCAAACACTGCAATTTCACAATTCCAAAACCATCATCTTTAGCCCCACTTGCACAACATTCCATTCCAGCGCCACAGCAGTGTGCTCAGAACTTTGATATCCAGTTCAACCGAACTGAGCATTCAGAATCCATATTCTACCCATCAAGAACATGTACTTTTACCTCCAAAATGCTGCCGGTCTCAGGACAAAACTCTTAGCAATAATGATTCAACAATTTCAACTGTCCCCGTGGCCAGCATCCTATCCCTATAAACTCCAAATTGTCCAAATTTCTACCACATGCATTTTGAATCAAGCCTTGCTGCCTATAGCAGCCCATTATCCCACTCCGCTAACCTACACTGGTCCCAGCCACCCAATACACTGCATTTAAAATCCTTGTGGTCATCTACTGATGACCATGAAACCATTGTCAATTGTTGGAAAAACCCGTCTGGTTCAATAATGTCCGTAAGAAGTTTAACAACACCAGGTTAAAGTCCAACAGGTTTATTTGGTAGCAAAAGCCACACAAGCTTTCAGAGCTCCAAGCCCTTCTTCAGGTGAGTGGGAATTCTGTTCACAAACAGGGCATATAAAGACACAGACTTAATTTACATGAATAATGGTTGGAATGCGAATACTTACAACTAATCAAGTCTTTAAGATACAAACAACGTGAGTGGAGAGAGCATCAAGACAGGCTAAAAAGATGTGTATTGTCTTCAGACAGGACAGCCAGTGAAACTCGGCAGGTCCAGGCAGGCTGTGGGGATTACAAATAGTGTGACATGAACCCAATTATCTTTTTAACCTGTCTGGATGCTCTCTCCACTCACGTTGTTTGTATCTTAAAGACTTGATTAGCTGTAAGTATTTGCATTCCAACCATTATTCATGTAAATTGAGTCTGTGTCTTTATATGCTCTGTTTGTGAACAGAATTCCCACTCACCTGAAGAAGGGGCTTGGAGCTCCGAAAGCTTGTGTGGCTTTTGCTACCAAATAAACCTGTTGGGACTTTAACCTGGTGTTGTTAAACTTCTTACTGTGTTTACCCCAGTCCAACGCCGGCATCTCCACATCAATAATGTCCTTCAGGGAAGGAAATCCGCCGCCCTTACCTGGTCTGGCCTACCTGTGACTCCAGAGCCACAGCAATGTGGTTTACTCTGAACTGCCTTCTGAAATGGCCTCGCAAGCCACTCAGTTCAAGGACAACTGGGGATGGGCAATAAATGCTGGCCATCCAGCGATGTCCATATCCTACGAATGAATAAGATCTGCCAGCATACCAAATTAAAATTCAAGTCCTTATTTAGAAATTCTAGTATCCCCCAACTCATAAAACTACTGCTATCTCTCCCAGCCCTGAATTCTAGCCACCCTATGATGCTTGACTCTTGGCTCCATTGTTTCTTTCTATTCTGCCTACTATATTGCATATAGGAGTTGAGCTTTCAGCCATCTTGCCCCACTATTGAGAACTCCAACCTAAACTCCTATATCATCTTACTTCCCCGATTGTGTTCAAAAAATTCTGCCAAACCTACCTGCATCCAATTTTCTTAAATGCTCGAAATAAAATGGAAACAATTCACAAGCAGCTCACATCTGGAAGGCTCAGTTTGCCCAAATCAGAATAAAGAAGGATCTTCACACCACCCTGCTCCAAGACTAGAATAAAAATTGGGAATGATATATGTTGGCTAAATGTCTCACACGGTCCACACACTGCTTGCTCTGGAAATAAACCTTCAATCTGGATTCTCAGACAGAATAATAATAAATTACCAAATTTACAGCAGCATATTTAAGAAAAACATGGAAATATTAATTTAAATCAATCACAAGGCGCTGCAAAATCTTTGATCCTGAAAGAGCACCTAACCTGTACAATAGTGAGCCAACACTGCAATGAGTGTTAGCAGAAGTAACTAGGAGGATTGCAGATTGTTGCAAAAACCTACTGGTGCATCAACGCCATTTGGCAATAAAACCAGTCATCCTGACTTAGTTTGGTTTACCTCCGTCTGAAGTGTAAAGTTTGTAAAGTTTATTTATTAGTCACAAGTAAGGCTTACATTAACACTGCAATGAAGTTAGTGTGTAATTCCCCTAGTCGCCACATTCCGGTGGCCTATCCGAGTCAATGCGCCTAACCAGCACGTCTTTCAATCTGTGGGAGGAAACCGAAGCACCCGGAGGAAACCCACGCAGACACGGGCAGTCCGTGCAAACTCCACAGTGACACAAGCCAGAAATCGAACCCAGGTCCCTGGTGCTGAGAGGCAGCAGTGCTAACCACTGTGCCACCGTGCCGCCCGCGGAACTGAGCAATCAAGCTTCTCAATTTTAGGATAAGGAATAAATATCAGCCTTACCTACAAAACTCACGCCCAGTGAGCTAATTTTTAAAAACGTTTTAACAGAAGACAGATTTTTAAAAAGATTACCGTGTGTTAAACATATACAGCAAGAACTTGAGAATGAGTTACAACTTCATACTGTTGTATCCAAGACGGACATAAGTCATCATTAAAGTGCTCAATCTGGACAGGTTCTAACAAAAAGGTCAGTGACTTAAGATCTGAACCCTATGATTCTCTCTTGATTGGCTGCTGCTTGATCTAAGTATTTCTTGTCAATTCTATTTTTTTTCCAATTTTCAGCACTTGCATATTTTGCTTTTTGCCATCGGGTCCATTTGTCTATGTGGAGTACTCTGAAATAAATTTCTGGTTGTATTAAAAGTTCACATGAAAAGCAAGCTGTTATTGAGCCGATTCCACATAATCTCTCAGGACATTTTGTTTTAAAAGCCAGAGCCAGTGTCAAACCACAGAGTTCATACAACTTGATACTTCTAGTTCTTTTATTGTGTGGACTTGAAGCAGATCATCATAGCCAATTAGAGATAGAGTGCACAGACAACTTGTCTGAGGAGGGGGGCAAGGAGGGGGGCAAGGAGGGGGGCAAGGAGGGGGGCAAGGAGGGGGGCAAGGAGGGGGGCAAGGAGGGGGGCAAGGAGGGGGGCAAGGAGGGGGGCAAGGAGGGGGGCAAGGAGGGGGGCAAGGAGGGGGGCAAGGAGGGGGGCAAGGAGGGGGGCAAGGAGGGGGGCAAGGAGGGGGGCAAGGAGGGGGGCAAGGAGGGGGGCAAGGAGGGAGGGAGGGGGGCAAGGAGGGAGGGGGGGGCCAAGGAGGGTGGGAGGGAGGCAAGGAGGGAGGGAGGGAGGTAAGGAGGGAGGGACTTTCCTGCTCACCAGACATTGACCCTCCCCTGCTAGATGTGTAATTTTACAAGGGTCAGTCAAGGACAGGGTCAACATCAGTTGTCATGTGTCTCTGTGGACGAATGCCTGCTGGCACTTCCCACCTAAGCTCATCACGATAATTGAGGTCGTGGAACAGGCACACAGAACTCCACCCAAGCATAGAGTCAATGCCTTCAGGATAGGTGCAAGGAAATCTCATTCACAAGCATACTTCCTAAGAATTGCACTGCAGTGGAAAGCACCAGAAACAAGAGGTGGTTCAGTTAGACCGTCTGTTGTGCTAAAAATACTGCAGAAACTAAGAATTGCAACATCAGCTATCTTGTCCTTCCACTTCGATCATAACATTTCTCTGGTACATAAAGCAAGGGTACAGAAGATCCAGTATGTTATTTTAAGAATCTATAGCACTGACTGGGGTGTGACGTGGGCATAAAATCAACGTACCAATGTTCTGAGTCTCCAGGCTTTGCATGCGAGGATCGACACCTATTAATCATACCAGCACATACTGAAAACAGCTGAGTCATTCAGGCAGTTTCTGTTCCTTGTGACTAACCAGGACAAACAGCTATTGCAGATCAAACCCAGCCAAGTCCCACCTTCCTCTTTTGCTGCTTTCAGACGTAAAAATAACGATGAAGCATTAGAGGCTAAATAAAGCATGTTCAGTATTAAAGTAAGGTTGTTCTGAAGCATTCATCATAAACATCCAACTCACACCAATAAATGCATACCAATTTTCAAATATATTCATGCTGAAGGACTTTTACAAACTATATGGGCTATATTTAGAAAAACTCCCTCTATAACGTGTTCGTGATCACTCTTTAATTAAGACTGGGGCTTGCTTTTGAAATTCACTGAGCCAGCATGCAGTACTGTCTTTCTCTCCTTTCCCACAACCCTTACATTGCCACTGGTATTGCATCCAACTGTCACGCAAAATAGTATAAGAAACAGATGAATAGATCATTCATCCATTTGCAGCTTCTGGGACCTTTGTGTATCCAAACTGACTGCCACATTTGCCTACATTACAGTGAACACATTTCAAAAACAATTAATTGACATTCAAGGCTTTTTAAACAGTGTTCTAAGGAAGTTAGATGTTTTTCTTCAATTCATTACTGGGATGTCAAGATCAACATTTACTGCCCACCCCTAATTACGAGAGAGAGAGAGTGTGGCGGGTCACCTCCTTGAAACACTGCATTCACATGCAGTGTAGGCACACCCAGTAGTGTGAGGGAAGTGTGTTCCAGGATTTTGAATCTGCGATAATAGTTGGGATGGTGTGTGGCTTGTTAGGGAATTTGCATGTAGTGATGTTCCTATGAGCCTGCTATCTGTGTCCTTCTGAGTGGTAGAGGTCACAGGTTTGGAAGGTGCTATTGATGGATGCTGCAGTGCAGCTTGTATATGGGAAACACTGCTGCCATTCTGTAGTATGGTGTGCTGACCAGATGGGCAGCTTTGCCCAGATGGGTGGCAAGCTTCCTCAGTATTGTTGGAGCTGCACTCATTCAGGCAAGTGGAGAATATATTCCATCACATTCCTGACTTGTGTCTAGTGGACACTCTTTGGGGAGCCAGAAGGAAGTAACTTGCCTTAGAATTCCCAGCACCTGACCTGTTCTTATTAGTCACAGTACTTATACGGACGGTTCAGTTCAGTTACCAGTTGGTGGCAACCCACTGGATGTCGATGGTGGGAAAAGTTAGCTATGGTGCGGCATTGAATATCATGGAAAAATGGTTGGATTTTCTCTTGTTGGAGAAAGCCATTGGCTGGCAGTTGTGTGGTGCGAAATTTATTTGCCATTTATCAGGTCTTGCTGCATGTAGGCATAGACTGCCTCAGCACCTGAGAAGTTGCGAATGTCACTGAACACTGTGATCATCAGTGAAAACCCCCATTTCTGACCTTTATGATGGGGGAGAGAAGGCCATTAAAACAGCAGCTGAAGATGATTGGGCCGAGGTCACTAATCTGAGTAAATACTGCAGCAAATTTCTGGGACTAAGACAACAGAACAACGGATCTCTAACAATCACAATGGCGGCACGGTAGCACAGTGGTTAGCACTGCTGCTTCACAGCTCCAGGGACCTGGGTTCGATTCCTGGCTTGGGTCACTGTCTGTGTGGAGTTTGCACATTCTCCTCGTGTCTGCATGGGTTTCCTCCGGGTGCTCCGGTTTCCTCCCCCAGTCTGAAGATGTGCGGGTTAGGTTGATTGGCCATGCTAAAATTGCCCCTCAGTGTCCTGAAATGTGTAGGTTAGAGGGATTAGTGGGTAAATATTTAAGGATATGGGGGTAGGGCCTGGGTGGGATTGTGGTCGGTGCAGACTAGATGGGCCAAATGGCCTTTTTCTGTATTGTAGGGTTTCTATATATCTACAACCTTTTTCCTAAAGTTAAAGTTTATTTATTAGTCACAAGTAGGCTTACATTCACACTGCAATGAAGTGACTGTGAAAATCCCCTACTCTGTGCTCGGTATGACTCCATCCAGTGAACTTTGAATCCTAACCCCCATTTTCCACTGACTTGAATTTTGTTAGGGCTCCTTGATGCCACATGGAGTTTGCATGTTCTCCCTGTGACTGCATGGGTTTCCTCCGGGTGCTCCAGTTTCCTTCCACAGTCCAAAGATGTGCGGGTTAGGTTAATTGGCCATTCTAAATTGACCCTAGTGTCATGGAGATTAGCAGGGTAAATGTGTGGGGTTACAGGAATAGGGCCTGGTGTGGACTTGATGGGCAGAATGACCTTCTGTACGGTAGAGATTCTATGAAATGGTGCCTTGTTGTCAAGGTGTTACCTCTGGAATTTCTTTATCCGTGTTTAGACAAAGACTGTAATGAGGTGCAGAGCTGAATGATTCCAACGGAATCTAAACTGAGCACTGGTCAAGTAGGTTGCTGCTGAGAAAGAGCCACCTGGTAGGACTGTCAACAATGCCTGCCATCTTTTTGCTGATAATTGAAAGCAAATTGATGGGGCTGTAATTGGCCAAATTGGGTTTGTCGTGCTTTTTTGTGCAAAGGGCATATCTGGGAATTTTTTAAATTCTGAGGTACTGAAACAGCTTTATACATCTACGGTCATCATTATTCTTTTTCCTTCTAAATGTTACAATCATGAAAGCCATAACTGAAATATAAACAGTTCCTGCCAGTTACAGCTAGAAGACCAGCAGTCTGCTCAGAACACAGACAGCACAAAGTTGTCCTTCAGCCCCTCATGCCTGTGCCGCCTCTCTGTAAGACTGGTAAGCCACAGCTAGACTCAAGCTCCTGCTTTCCCCTCATAGCCCTGCAGTTTTCTTTCTCTTCAGATAATTATCCAATTCCTATTTGAAAGCCATGATTGAATCTGTCTCCACCCCACAATCAGACAGTGCATTCAAGGTTTTAAAAAAGCTTTTCCTTCATTTCACTATTGGTTTTACGCCATTCACTTTAAAACCACTGTTTTCTGATGCTCAACTTTTCTGTCAATAGGAACAGTTTCTTCTGAACTGCTCTGTCCAGACAATTCATGATTTTCAACACCTCTATCAAATCTCCTCTCAACTATCTCTTCTCCAGAGAGAACAACCCCAGCTTCACCAATCTATCGTTAAAGCTGAAGTTCTTCATCCCTGGAACCATTCTTGTAAATCTTTTCTGCACCTTGCACTCTCTCTAAAAGCTCCTCATCCTTTCTGAACTGCAGTACCTGAAACGGGACACAATTCTACAATTGAGGCTAAATCAGAATTTTATGCATATTCGCTGTAACTTGCTTAGTTTTGTACTCTTACGCCACTATTTATAAAACTGAGGGTCTATTATACCTTACTAACCACTTTCTCAAGTTGCTCTGCTACCTTCAATGATTTGTGCACACATAACCCAGGTTTCCTCTATTTCTGCATCTCCTTTATCTTATGTTGCCTCTCCCCTTTCTCCCTACAAAATTGCATCATTTCACATTTTTCTGCATGAACATATTGATCCATTCCACCAGCCTGTATACATCTGCTTCAAGTCCGTCAATAGCCTCTTCACAGTTCACAGTACTTCAAGTTTTGTGTGACCTGTAAATTTTGAAATTACGCCCTCAAAATATTCAAATTGTTTAAACACGTTTGGCCATTTAAATCCATGCTGGCTTTCCTTGATTAACCCACACTCGTCCATGTGACTATTCATTTTGTTCCAGATTTTAATTTGCATAGGTTTTCCTGCAGCATGGTCTAGTCTG
Organism: Mustelus asterias; assembly: GCF_964213995.1. Taxonomy (NCBI): domain Eukaryota; kingdom Metazoa; phylum Chordata; class Chondrichthyes; order Carcharhiniformes; family Triakidae; genus Mustelus; species Mustelus asterias. The sequence goes on from NC_135822.1 coordinate 37,650,336, forward strand.
TAATTTTGTTGTCATGGGATGTGGGCGTTGCTAGCTGGGCCAGCATTTATTGGCCATCCAAGCGTCAACCACATTGCTGTGGATCTGAAGTCACATGTAGGCCAGACCGGGTAAGGACAGCAGATTTCCTTCCCTTGAAGGACATTCGTGAACCAGATGGGTTTTTACAACAATCAACAATGGTTTAATGGTCATCATTAGACTTTTAAGTCCAGATTTTTGTTGAATTCAAATTTCACCGTCTGCTGTGGTGGGATTCGAACCCGGATCCCCAGAACATTACCCTTACTTGTCCAGCTACAGTACCACTACACCCACACCTCCCCACTGCCGTTTTACCTTGTCTGGCGGACAATCCGAGACCCACAGCAATATGGTTGACTCTTATCTGCCCTCTGAAATGGTCCAGCAAGCCATTCAGTTGTATCAAACCGCTAAAAAGTCTCAAAAGGAATGAAACCAGACAGATCATCAGGCATTGACTTATGCACTAGGAACAACAGCAGCAAATTCAGCCACGTCGACCCCGCAAACTCTTCCTTATTAACATCTGGGACCAGTGCCAAAATTGGGAGAGTTGACTCACAGACTAGTCAAGCTACATCCTGACATTGTCATCCTCACGGATTCAGACCGTACAAGTACTCCTCCATATTGAACACAATTTGGAGGAAGCAGAATGTTCTCTCGCTCGTGCTACCAAATAAACCTGTTGGACTTTAACTTGGTGTTGTGAGACTACTTACTGTGCCCACTCCAGTCCAATGCCGGCAACTCCACATCATGGTTCTCTGGGTGGGGGACTCTGCTGTCCATCACCAAGCGTGGCTTGGTGTCACAACTACTAACCAAGCTGGTCAAGTCCTAAAGTGTCGATGGTAGTCATGATGTGGAAATGCCGGCGTTGGACTGGGGTAAACACAGTAAGGAGTCCAACAACACCAGGTTAAAGTCCAACAGGTTTATTTGGTAGCAAACGCCAATCCGAAAGCTAGTGGCGTTTGCTACCAAATAAACCTGTTGGACTTTAACCTGGTGTTGTTAGACTCCTTACCAAGTCCTAAAGGACATGGTTGCTAGACTACGTCTGCGGTGGGTGGTGAGGGAACCAACAAGAGGGAAAAACAGCCCTGGTTGAAACAATGAACAAAAGAGCTGAAGTCCAGAGGTTGAGGCGAGAGCAACAGTCCTTGACATCAAGGCCGCATTCAACCAAGTGTGACATCAAAAAACCTTTGCAAAACTGGAATCAATGGGTATCAGGGGGCAAACTCTCTGCGGATTGGAGTCATACCTGGCACATAGGAAGATGGTTGTGGTTATGGGGGTTAGTTACCTCAGCTCCAGGACACCTCTATGGGAGTCCCCTCAGGGTAGTGTCCTTGGTCCAACCATCTTCAACTGCTTCATCAATGACCTCCCCTCCCGTCATAAGGTCAGAAGTGGGGATGATCACCAATGATTGCACAATCAGCATTATTTGCAACTCCTCAGATACTGAAGCAGTCCATGTTCAAATGTAGCAAGACCTGGTCAATATCCAGGCTTGGGCTGACAAGTGACAAGTAACATTTGCGCCACACAAATGCCAGGCAATGACCATCACCAATAAGTTACAATCTAACCAATCTTGACACTCACTGGTGGTACCATCACTGAATCTCCCACTAGCAACATCCTTGGGATTACCAATTGACCAGAAACTCAACTGGACTCGCCACATAAACATACAGTGGCTATAAGAGCAGGTCAAAGGCTATAGATACTGTGGCGAGTAACTCACCACCTGACTCCTCACCTCCTGACTCCCCAAAGCCTGTCCACCATCTACAAGGCACAAGTCAGGAGTGTGATGGAATACTCCTCACTTTCCTGGATGAGTGCAGCTCCAACAACACAAGAAGCTTGACACCATCCAGGACAAAGCAGCCCGCTTGATTGGCACCACATCCACAAGCATCCAGGGCAGCACAGCGGTTAGCACTGCTGCCTCACAGCACCAGGGATTCGCGTTCGATTCCCAGCTTGGGTCACTGTGCGTGGAGTTTGCACATTCTCCCTGTATCTACATGGGTTTCCTCCGGGTGCTCCAGTTTCCTCCCACATTGGTGGATTGGTCATGCAAAATTGCCCCTTAGTGTCAGAAGGACAGCTAGGGTAAATGCAGACTCAATGGGCTGAATGGCCTCCTTCTGCACTGTCGGATTCTATCCACTCCCCCCACCACTGACACTCGGTAGCAGCATGGTGTACTATCTACAAGATGTGTTTCAAGCAGTCAGCTCACCATCAACTTCTTGAAGGCAACTATGGATGGGCAATAAATGTTGGCCAGCCAGTGATGCCCATGTCCACGAACGTATAGAAAAAAATGTCCTGCCGCATCCAGCCATGAATGGTGGTGGGCAATTAAACAACTCACTGGAGGATGATGATGCTTCACACATACCTCCATCCTCAATGATGGGGGAGCCCAGCATATCACTGCAAAAGATAAAGCAGGAGCATTTGCTAAAATCTTCAGCCAGAAGTGCAGAGATGATGATCCATCTTGGCCTCTCCAGAGGTCCCCAGCAGATGTCAGTCTTCAGCCAATTCAATTCACTTTACATGATATCAAGAAATGGCTGAAAGCAGTGTATACTGCAATGGCTATGGGCCCAGATAACATTCCAGCAATTGTACTGAAGATTTGTAATCTTCTGGAACATGCCTCCCTAGCTAAGCTGTTCCGTAGCTACAACATTGACATCTACCCAACAATGTGGAAAATCGCTCAAGTACATTCTGTGCACAAAAAACAAAACAAATCCAACCAGGCCAATTACCACCGCAGCAGTCTACTATTGATTATCAGTAAAGTGATGGAAGGGGTCATTAACTGCTGGAGAGCTGCATTTGCTTGGCAATAATCTCTTCATTGACACTCAGTTTAGGTTTTGCCATACCACTCAAGCTCCTGATCTCAGTACAGAGGTGAAGTAAGAGTAACTGCCCTTGACATCAAGGCCACATCCGCCACACTGGAATTAAGGAACCTTTGCAAAACTGAAGTCAATGAGAATCAAGGGGAGAAACCCTTCGCTGGTTGGAGTCATACCTAGCACAAAGCCAGATGGCTCTGGTTGTTGGAGCTCAGTCATTTTAGCTCCAGGACATCACTGCAAGAGTTCCTCAATCATCAATGACCTTCCTCCCCTCATAAGGTCAGAAGTGAGGATTCAGTACCATTCACAACTCCTCAGATACTGAAGCAATCCATATCCAACTGCAGCAAGGCCTGAACAATATCCAGGCTTGGGCTGACAAGTAGCAAGAAGCACTTGTGCCAGATATGTAGGGCAATGATAATCTCCAACAAGAGAGAATCTAACCATCGTCCCTTGACATTCAATAGCATTACCATCATTGAGTCCCCACTAGCAACATCTTCGGGGATTACCACTGACCAGAAACTTAACTGGATGAGCCATATAAATACTGTAGCTACAAGAGCAGATCAGAGGTTAGGAATCCCATTGCAAGTAATTCACCTCCAACACCACCACAATCTACAAGGCACAAGGGTAGGGGTGTGTCAGAATAATCTCCTCTTGTGTGGGTGAGTACAGCTCCAAAACGACTCACAAAGCTTGACACCATCCGGGCCAAAACACACTGCTTTACACCCTAGTCACATACATTCACTCCCTCCACTGCTGACACACGGTAGCAGCAATGTGTACCATCTACAAGATGCAAGAACATAAGTATCCTGAGACAGCACCTTACAAACCCACAACGACTACCATCTGAAAAGCATGGGCGCCAGATACATTGGAACATCACAAGCTGAAGTTCTCCTCCAAGCCACTCACTATCCTGACTTGGAAATTATCACCAATTTTTCATTGCTGCTGGGTCAAAATGCTGCTCTCCTCTCCTTCCCTAAAAGCACGTACACCACGTACACGGACTGCAGTGGTTCAAGGCAGCAGTTCACCACCACCTCTCATGGGCATTTAGGGATAATCAATAAATGCTGGTCCAGCAGCAAAGTCTGCATCTCTTGAATATTTTTTAAAAGTATCTCAGCCACATCCTTTGCCTCCATGCACAAGTCCCTTTTTTGGTCCCTAATCAGCCATCTTGTGACCACCTTTCACTATTTATCTGCCTACACATGACTTTTGAATTTCCTTTTCGGTTCGCTGCCAGTCTCTTCTGAAACTCCCTCATTGCTGCCCTGATTGCTTTCTTCAATTCCCCTCAACTTCCTATATTCAACTTGATTTTCATTTATATCAACTTGACATCGGTCATACCTATCCTGCTTCTTTATCTTAGTTTCGATCTCTTTTGTCATCCAGAGAGCTGACTTTGTTTTACCTTGTACCTTGACTGTATTAGAACCAACTCTTTTTTAAAGGCATCCATTTGCTCCATTGGTTTTGTCTGCCAGTCTGTGATTTCAACTTGTGGGCCATATCTGTTCTCACCCCACGGAAATTGGCCCTCCCCTAATTAATATTTTTAAGTTGAATTGCTTTCTGTCCTTTTTCATAACCAATCTAAATCTTATACCATGAATATTCCCTAAATGTCTCCTACTGATACTTGACCATGGTATTTCAGTAACTTATTTAAGCTATCACATCACTGCCACATATATATACTGATAGATTCATAGAATCCCTACATAAGGAGGCCATTCAGCCCATCAAGCCTGCACCAATAACAATCTCACCCAGGCCCTATCCTCATAACCCCACGTATTCACCCTGTTAATCCCCCTGACACTAAGGGGCAACTTAGCATGGCCAATCCACCTAACCTGCACATCTTTGGACTGTGGGAGGAAATCAGAGCAACTGGAGGAAACGCATGCAAACACAGGAAGAATGTGCAAACTCCACACGGACAGTGACCCGAGGCCAGAACTGAGCCCAGGCCCCTGGCGCTGTGAGGCAGCAGAGCTAACCACTGTGCTACCATGCCACCCCATGATTTTGCTTACACTAAGTTGAAGTGTTCTTTTATGTGCCACAGAATATAGTACTCTGCTACTTGTGATGCAGCACTATTTTTAATACCAAATGTTCATGCAAACTGAAATTTAGCCTGTTCTTCCTTTTCAAAAGTGTGATTGGTAAGAGACTGAAGATATTCTGATTCCAGCATTTTCTGTCCTTGGAGAGAACCTCCATATGTTCTAAATGACAACCCAGATTCCAGTATACTTTTTTTTAAAAATCAATTGACGCTTATACACACAGGACATGCATGCCTGATGCACTTTCAATTACAACAGATGCTCAGCAAAGCAAAGTCATAATGCTACAAAGGAGGACTACAATTTTTCAGATAACCATAATACACGAGGCTAACAGGCTTCAAATTAGATACCAACATTCACTGTGATCAACAGCATCTGTCAGAACTGCACACTACAATTTATTTTCCTGTAAACCATCACCCAAACCACTATTTGGTGTTAAGTTAAATTCAGCAGGTTGCCACGTCTGATCAGAGGTCAGCCTGATCAGAAAGACTTGGGTACTGGAGCATTGTCAGAGAAAGGTCTTTTATCTGGCACATTTCTCACACCTGCCGGGCAAACAGGGATTTGGCACTGGGTTCAGCCCTCTTCACTCGCAGTTATTCAGGGAATCCTTGTTAGTTTATTTTCCTCTGCTTAGTAATATGCTTAAATTCAGGAAAGATGATGGCATACTGGTATTGTCACTGGACTGGGAATCCAAAGACTGAATCTCAGCAAGGCAAATGGTGGTATGTGAATTCCATTTTTAAAATGTGGAACTACAAGTCTAATGATGATCTTAAATCATTGTCAATTGTTGTAAAAACCCATCTGGTTCATTAAATGTCCTTTAAGGAAGAAAATCTGCCGTCCTTACCTGGTCTGGCCTATGTGTGACTCAAGACGTGCTCAGTTCAAGGGGCATGGGCAACAAATGCTGGCCTTGCTAGTAATGCCCACATCCATGCAAGTATAAAAAAAGAGTTTGAGAAATTGGCATCCTGCTCCACTCCTCCATCACCCCCATCTCATGCATTCTATCATCTTACCTTTTGCCACAATTAGCACTCTTCAGTTCTTAATGGACACCATTAACAGCGTTCCCCCCCACCCCTTATCTTTTGTCCTTGACATCTTTGTTAATCTCTCCTTTGCTCTAACCTATCCCTGTTCTATTCTGCCCCTTTACCTCCTCCCTTTTCACTGTCCTAGTGCCGAAACACTCATTTCAGGTTATGCAGCATCTTACTTTCACCTCCTTCAACTTGGCCAACTATATTCGCTGCTCCCATTGTGGTCTCCTCTACACTGGGGAGACTGTGGAACACCTTTGCTCCGTCCACAAGTATGACCCAACCTTCCAGTCGCTTGCCACTTCAACTCAGCATCTTGTTCTCATGCCCACATGTCCATCCTAGGCTTGCTGCAATGCCTCAGTCTCGGACTCAACATTGAGTTCAACAACTTTAGACTGTGAACTTTCCCCTCAATTTGACAACCTCCCCACTCCACCCTTCTGTTTTTCAATTCACTTGCCACAACACAACCTCACCCGTCCCCCACATGACCACTTGTGCCATGCTGGTCAGTTTTGCTCCCACTCTGCACTGACCTTTTTTCCTCCTATTAACACAATCCTGCTATCTAACCCTTTGCCACTGTTAGCACTCTTCATTCTTTCACGGCAGCATTAACACCCGCTTCCCCCCCTTGCCTTTTGTCCCCTGACACCTTTGCCAATCTCTCCTTTGCTCTAACCTACCTTTGCCATTCTATTCTGTGCCACCTCCTCCACCCGCCTCTCCTACTTAATTCATTACATTTCTACCTCTCTTCAGGGTCATACAGATTCAAAACACTAATTCTGTTTCTCTCTCCACAGATGCTGCCAAATCTGCTGGAGTTTATCCAGCATTTTCTGTTTTTATTTGGGAAATTAGGCTCTTAATGAAAGACAGAAAGAAACATTAAATAGCAGAAATTTTAAGATAATCCTGCCCCTTTTGACGGCTGCATCAGTGTTTGAGTCAGTGGAAAATCTATGCCTCCATAGTACAAGGGGAGGGGGAAGGAATATGATAACAGTGGTTATGCTGTTGGACTAGTCAGAGGCTTGAATTAATGGCCTGCAGACATGAGTTAAAATCCCACCACAGCTGCTGAGGAATTTAATTTCAATTAATTAATTTTAAAATTTGGAATAAAAACTTCTCAGTAATGATGACCACGGAAGTACCAGATTGTTGTAAAACCCATCTTGCTACATAAGTTCTTTAGGGAAAGAAATTGTCTTCCTTACCTAGTCTGGTTTGTGCGTCCTCTGGTCCACAAAGAGGGCACTCTTAATAGCCCTCTGAAATGACCTAAGTCACTCAGTTGTATTCAAGGCAGCAGCTCAGCTGATCAGTAACATCCACAGCTCACGAATGAACCAAAAGAAAAATCAGCATGTATCTGTCCTTTGGGTTGGCCTCCATTCATCAACTCCCACAAACTTCAACTCATGGACAATACTACAGAATGGATCCTCCTCCACACCGAGTCGTTCACTTCCATCACCCATGCCCTCTCCATGCACCAACATTTCAAAATTCTCATCATTTTCCATGGCTTCATCCTACCCGATCAGTGATTTTGTCCTGTCTCTCTTCACTGCACACAACCTTTGTTACTCTTAACGTTGAATTTCTCCTCACTTTCTACCATTTGAAATTTTGTACTTAGTTCCCTCTCCCTTGGCACCTCACTACCTGCTTTTCAAAACATCTTCAAGTTGTTTTCCATTTCTCCCCTATGTTCGGCATGTTACTCTCTTTCCTCTCTAGCAAATGCTCGACCTATTTCCATACATGTGACCTGACAAATAAATGACAATTCAGGCCCATTAACATCCAACATCATTATAACTGTGAATTCCCAAACTGACCGGTATTATTTCAAAATTTATTAGATATTGCTAGCCACTGGAAGCAGCAAAAGGTTTAAGGATTTTAGTAGCAGCCTAGGATGCTGCTGATGTGGTTTACAGAAGCAATTTAATCCAATTTTAGTGATTGAAAAGATGCTCCGCAATGGTGACAATGCAAATCCTAAACATCAACAGAAATTCAGTTCTGAGGATCAATGCCTACCTAGATAATGAAGTTTTCTAATCTACAGCATTTAGCAATAGCGGGAGTCTGGTATTTTAAAAAAGACTGCAACAGCAGCTATCCATCATCCTGAAAAACTAGAATTAGACTCATAGAACTTTATTTGACAATAGGCTGTGTTGCAATTTTTTATTATACAATAGGGAAAATGAGACATAAGATTAATAGACAGGTCTGAACAGCTATTCGACTACAACAACGATCATTTTGAATACTGAATTTAAGAAAGAACAGGATAAAACTGGCCATATTGAGCCTGCTGGGGAAGGTTGGCTTGACAGAAGAATGAGAACCTGAACACAGTCTCAGAAGAGGCAAGGCAAAGCCCCTTGAAAATGAAGGCAGAAAATTTGTAAAACAAATGCAAAAAACATATAAAGCAAATGCTTGAAAATAAACTCTGGGGTTGGACAGTGCTTAAATGGTATATACTTCAGTACAAGAATAATGCAGATGAACTTAAAGCACAGGTAGACACTTAGAAATGTGGTGTTATATATGGCTCAAAAGGAGGAAAAGACTGGAAGCTCATCATTTTTGGTTGCAAGTTTTTCAGTTGAGATAGAAAGGGAGATGGGGTGGCGGTTTGTAATGTTGTTCAGATAAATAATTACAGCTGTAATGGGGGGGAATGATATGTTGGAACAATCAAATTAGGCCATACAAATTGAACTAAAAAACAAAAACAAATAAGTAATCCAACTGCTGGGAATGTATCATAGAACCATGGACAATTAGATGGAGATAGAACAGCAAACGTGTAGGCAAATTGCTGAGAAATGTAAAAACAAAAGGACTATAAAGATAGAGGATTTAAATTACCTTAATATTAACTGGGATCAAATCACTACAAAAGTTATAGAGGGCAGAATTCGTTACATACATTGAAGAAACTTTTTTTAAGCTAGTAAGCAATAAACCCAAGAGAATGGGCAATTCTTTATCTTAGGGAACGAAGCTGGGCAGATAGAAGGGGTCATCAATGTGACAGCATTTTAGTGGTTTTGTTGTGTTTGGGGGTTGAGATGGGGTTTTGGGGATTGTCTAATCTCTCAAATGTATGCTGTTTCAGTCTGTAGTCTCTTTAACCCAAACACACTATTTACAGCAAGTATCAACACATTTGGATCTCCATATGAAGTTGGAGCTTCTCCTCTTCTGGATCTCTCTCACTTCTCAGTCATGTGATGACATTCTTCATTATATTTTGCAACTACTGTACATAAAGGCAGAGTACCACAACAGATCAGTGTATAAGATCTTCTTATGACCAGCATCCCAGGTGCCTCCAATGAATCCTCTGCAACCACTCGGAAGAACATCCAATCCTGTTTCCTCAGATCCGCTTGCTTCGCCACCTGCACTGTCCTCTTCAAACAGATATAGTGCTTCATCTAGGACCTCACTACCATTTTTGTTGTGAATCAACCTGTCTTTCAAAGTTCCATATGTACAGTTCCCCGTCAGCTTGAGATCATTGATGAAGAAATCGGTTTTCACCTGGCCTTCATTTAAAAAAAAATTAAATTCAGTCCTCTCAATTATCGAGTTGCAACGGACACGAATGAAAATAAAAAGCTTGATGGATTCTTCATTGAGAAGCTGAATCTCATGCCTTGCTGTCACGTCAATAGCAACAGATCCTACAGCATAAAGTAGGGTGCTGACCTGTTTTTTAAAATCTATTCCTGAAGCAATTAGGGGAGGCAATGGCCTGGCAGTATTATCGCTAGACTATTAATCGAGAAACTCAGCTAATGTTCTGGGGACCCGGGTTCAAATTCTGCCACTGCAGACGGTGGAATTTGAACTCAAAAAATATCTGGAATTAAGAATCTACTGATGATCTTGAAACCATTGCTGAGTGTCGGATAAAACCCTTCTGGTTCACAAATGTCCTTTAGAAAAGGAAACCTGGCATCGTTACCTGGTCTGACCTGCATGTGACTCCAGAGCTGCAACAATGTGGTTCACTCTCAACTGTCCTCCAAGGGCAACTAGGGATGAACAATAAATGCTGGCCAGCCAGCGACATCCATGTCCCACAAATAAATTTAAAAGAAGTTTGATATCTTGCAAACTTTTTTCTTCAGTTGTCCCAGTTCTGAGCCTTCTGTACTCTGAAATGGTTCTGGGGCAGGTAAAGTGGATTTCATACTCCTAATGAATCCCTCGAATCTTTCCTGTTTTTCTGTTGCTGCTTGGGGGCTTGTGCTCACTACTGTCCGGTCTCCAGGCCTGTGTCGCATTTTGCATTTGCTGCTTCTGTGACGTTCTGGCTTCTTGGTGACTTCTGGAATTTTTCTCTTTTATTCTTCCTTCGAGAATCTCTTCTATTGCCAGCCCTGTAGCTTCTATAAAGTGGCGAAAAGAACGAGCTGTTGGTGTGAAATCTCTGCTGATCTCAGAGTTTGATTTGGTCCACAAGTGGATATATATGCATTGCATTTCTGGTGACAATGCAACCATTCTGACAATTTGACAGTCCATTCCATTACATGCTTCTTAAGATCAGATGTGATGATACCATGCCTTTAAGAAATGTATTTGTATCATGTTTCGTGTATGGGGTATGTTTGGAATTCAGCTTCATTTTATACAGTGCCAAATTGTCTGCAAACCAGACAGCTCACATGCTGAGAATGAAGGTTAATGATTGATGTTAGCTAAGGATGTATTTGTTTTAATCGGAGTTAATGTGTGTGTGTTGAAGTGGGCTTTCCCTCAGGGTTTCAGAGTAGGGTTTTGATTAGGTTGTTTGAGACAGACAGAGAATGGGCAAAGTTAAGCTTGCAGAAGAGACAGTATTTTTTTTAAACAAACAGTTACTGCTGGGTTCTGAAAGAAGCAAGAGGTATATTTCTGTCTCTAGGAGGTTGCTGTTTGGGGCTGTCAGAAGACAAGTGTCTCTCTCCAGAGGGATAAAAAGCTCCAAGACTGTTAACAAGTACAAACAGTCAGCTAGTGTGTTGCAAACTGATTTTGAAGAGGAGTTTAAGACTATCAGAGGAATATTGCTTGAATTGGAACTAAGAGATTGGTTTGCAGTTAAGAACTCGTCATGTTTAAGTATTGTTCAATTGGTGAATATTAAGCTAATTAATTGTAGTTAAACTTTGTTAAATAAAGCTTGTTTGGATAAAAGTTTCATTGTGTGTCAATAGAATCACACCTGGAGTGATACACTTCATCCTCACATTAATGCCAAAATTGCAAATCATTGGAGTCTAGTCTAACTTCATAATATACCTTGGGGTTTTGGATCTCGTACCTTAACACAGACCAGTGGTTAATCCCTGCTTTGATGGTGTAGTTGGTCTTTGACACCTTCATCAGGGTGCATTCCTCTTATTCTCGCTCAAATTTTTCAATAACACCAAATTCCCTTACTGCAGTTGTTTGATGAGTTAGCAAATGTTAGGACTTTTAGCTTGGAAGTAGCGTGATTTGTTTTGTTGGAGGACCTGATTCTATACATCACTTGCCATGTCGTGCATGGTCCGCTGTGTGTGGATGTGTCAAACTCCCACACATCCTCTTTGCAACGTAGCCCTGGTCATCTGTTTGGTGGCATTTGTCGACTTCCACTATGGGCTAAATAAAACATGTATTTATTACTGGGGTGAAAAGTTGAAGCTGACTACTGAGAGTATTACATTTCAAAGCACTTGTATGCCAATTATATGCACATGCATGATCTTTGGTGCCCAAAAAATGAGGTCATCTCATGCACCACGATCTATGGTAACTGAGAACCTTACCTTGGAGTAAGGCTTTAACATTGGGACCCACTCCCTCAATCCCCTTTTGAAAGAAGGAAGAGGCACTCCCTAAAACGTGCATATAAAGTCATTCCAGAGTAAACGTCACATATAGCTCTGATCCTGAATCCCAGCTCGTCAAGCTGCCTGTACATTTGGCACATAGATTTCCACTGATCTCAGCACAACCAGTGGGGTCAGAGCTTCGCTACATTTTAAATGGCATCACCCTCTCCGACCGACATGGAGAATCCAATTGCTGAGATCATAAAGGAACTTCAAAACATAGGAAAACTATTCATTTGTGGGAGGTAGAAACACAGCAAGATGATGTTTCTTCGCTGCACAGTTCTTACCTTGTTGCAGTTCAAATCAGATAGCATACTAGTTACTTTAATGGCCGCACTACATGCAAAGAACTGAAAAAAATCTTAAGGGCTCTCAATTTCCTAACATAACTTCTTCATAGTCATGTTGTACTAAAAGGTGATTTGGTCTGAACTGGATAATAATGTTAACATATGGTTTCAATATGCTATTTGTTAAAATCACAATTTATGTAGTTTTAGAATACTGACCAATTGGCTACATTGTAAAAATTTAAAATATTGGAATCGTTCCTCCCTAATATCAATTGAAAGATTTGGTCTATAATTTCTCATTGATCAGAAGAAGGGCTTACACCAACCAAGTGACCATTAAAAGCTGATAATAGTTGAATGACAAATTCTAGCCTAATTATAATGGTGCATCCAAGCACTGACTACACTAATCTCTACCAACCTAGCCTTCCCTCTATGTTTGAAGCTCTCAAATCACCTCGGCCCTCCTCAAAATAAAAACGGTGGCACAGCAGAGTTTCTTGCTGCCAGTCAACATTTGCAATACTTGATCTGCCTAAGACCCAAAGAAACAAAATTGCTAAGATATAGAGTGAGGAAAAACAGATATTGATGGTATAGGCCGGCACATAGACAAAGAGTAAACGACAATGTACACAGAATGCAGAGAGTGAGGATATATTTCTGTGTGCAAATGAAAGAGAGAAACTTGCACAAGGGAAGTAAAAGGGAAAAATACTGTTAAAAACTATTAAGGTAACAACTGATCTGCCATGCATAAGTGAGTGACCTAAGTAATAATGAATACAACAGTGTGGGAGGCAAATACACGTCTAAGTTTTTTTTTACTCCAGCTATTATGATAGCTTTGTTTTATATTTTCTCTCATTGGTCATCATGCCATTGATACCTTGCTGTGTGTGTGTGTGTGTGTGTGTGTGTGTGTGTGTGTGTGTGTGTGTGGGGTTTAACACATAGTAAAACTAGTAGGGGGGGTTTAAACACATAGTAAAACTAGTAGACAACACCAAATTCCTAACTCTGGCAGCTCCGTAACAGCAACCAACACAAGTTGGAGCTTAGCAGAGAGATAAGATAGCTCTGACAGAAGCAGGAAAGCCATACAATGGAACAGAAGGCAAGAAAGCAGATTCCAGAAACTAAATAATGAAAATAGAGGTTTCCACGAAGATTGAAGTAAAAAGGAAAACAGGAACTGAAATTTGAGCAAAGTACTCTTCACTGAATTTAAAGAAAGAACTGAGAAGAGCAAAGCTGATGAGGCTGGCCGGTGAAAAGTCAGGTGTCTGAAGCAATCATAACATTTGGTGTCTTTATTTTCAGTGTTTGAAACAATAGTATTCTGCAAGGGACTGAGTATCTGAGACATTGTGTGAAAGCAAGAATGGCAATTCAAGACAAAGGAACACCAAAAAAGAGTTGGAAAGCCTGAAGGTGCATCCTTGCCAGCAGCAACTGAGGGAAGACTTTCTTTGAAAGAAGATTCTAAGGCGCAACTGTTTCATGATTAATAATTTTTTTTGCTGTTAAAAGCTGGTCATCAGTCCTGTGATTCATCGGCATTTTCTAAAGAAGAGTTACCGTTTTTTTGAGCCACAGTTTGAGATCTTCCTATCCAGGAGTATCAACTGGGATCATAATGCTACGATCACATATTCTCTTTTTGAGTGTTGGGGCATGGGGATGATGATGTTGCAGAGTAAAGAGGTTGACAACGGTAGTTTTAAATGGGATTAGACCATTTGAGGACAGCAAACAATTTATAATGCCAACTAGTAAATGGGACAGAAAGGGAAGTTAGCGAACCAGTATTATAGTGGGAACAGGCTCAATGGAGCGCATGGTGGGCCTCATGGGCATGAGGATTGATATGAAACAAATTACACAAAGGTGTGAGCATGGGGGAGCTGCTGGGTAGGTTTGGTTTAGTGGGGAAGCAGCAGAAAAGCTGATCAAATGACTTGACCTTAGCGAAAGAAAAGCATTGACTTCTCGCAAGCAACTGGAAGTGGTGGTGGAGGGAAAACAATTAATAAATATACATTTTAAGCAGATAAAATTGCTGTAGTGATATGGGGTTTGTTTTTGTTCACTTTACTTTAACTCCCTTCAGAACAATTTCCAGAATAGCAGAAGGGAAAATCGGCAACCCAATGCATAAAAACGTCACTTGTGGTTAGAGAGCTGACCATCAAACTAGGGGAAAACTATACAAACTGTGTTCCAATCTTTCCCAAACAGGACAGGATGCAAAGAAATAATGGAGGGAATCAAACATAAGCTTCAAACTAGGAAGAGTGCAAAACAAAAGTCAATTTTTAATTTCTTTTCAAATATTCCAGGTTCATCAGTGGACATAAGACAGGTTTTTCATCAAAACTGTACAATCGTTCAGATCCAAGAATAATTAGTACTTGTAAATTGGTTTCATTATTGATCGTACTGGCACCAAATGAAACTATTTCTATTTAATAACCAGAGATTTCATCATAGCTGCAAAACAAGGATTACTCATAACTCCTGCAACTTGTGCGTGTTAAAACTAGTATTCTCCTATTAACGGTTTACTGCTTTTTAAACTCACTTTTTAAATGTCTCCTCTTCCCACGCTGTTCTTGACCCCCATTTAGTTTCACCTACGAAGTATACTGTGCCCAACTGAAGCAATTCAAAAGTGTACAAGCTCAGCCCAACTCGAGCCACAAGAGGAGGAAATGTTACACAAGCAACATTCCTAATAGTTCTTCGGTCTTGGATTATGATTCAGCAAAATCAAAAGTGAAAGGGAGTTTTTTTTTAATAAAGTTGTTGGCATTCATGTTAGAACCTCAGTGGCAAAATTAAAAATACTGAAGCTTTCCAAACTGCCTGGTTCACAAAGAAAAGCA
Source organism: Mustelus asterias (assembly GCF_964213995.1). Classification (NCBI taxonomy): domain Eukaryota; kingdom Metazoa; phylum Chordata; class Chondrichthyes; order Carcharhiniformes; family Triakidae; genus Mustelus; species Mustelus asterias. The sequence continues at coordinate 37,665,519 of NC_135822.1, forward strand.
GCTTATATCCCATTTTAAGAGGCCAACTGTAATACACTTGTTCAATACATGCTGGTAATGCAGAAGTAATTCTATCGACTTTAATACAATATAATCAAAATAATATATTCTTGCTGATGATGCAAATTCAATCTATGTTAATGGCCTATTTTCATGCAGGTTACTTCAGACTTATTATTTGCATCTAGTTCAACTACATTTTACTTGGCTAATCATTTTTAGTTCGAAACTCCCATAGTTTAAAATATCACGCATAACTGTTAAGATCATCTGAGAAGGAGGAAAGCAAAGGTAGTAATCTCAGGATTGCTGCCTATGCCATGGGAAGGTGATGGCAGGAATGGAGTGAGGTGGAGGATGAATGTGTGGCTGAGGGACTGGTGAAGGGGGCAGGGATTCAGGTTCCTGGACCATTGGGACCTCTTTAGGGACAGGTGTGACCTGTACACAAAAAACGGGTGGCACTTGAATCCCAGGGGGACGAATATCCTGGCGGGAAGGTTGGCTAAGGCTACTGGGGAGAGTTTAAACTAGATAGGTTGGGGGGAGGGGATCGAGACGAGGTGACTGGGAGCGAGGAAGTTAGCTCGCAAACAGAGAAGGGTTATAGACAGTGCAAGAGGGAGGATGGACGGGGGATAGAGAAGGGGAGAGCTCAGACCAAAGGATTGAGATGTGTTTACTTTAATGCCAGGAGTATAGTGAATAAAAGGGGATGAGCTCAGAGCGTGGATCGATGCCTGGAAGTGTGATGTGGTGGCCATTACGGAGACTTGGATGTCTCAGGGACAGGACTGGATACTCCAGGTGCCGGGATTCAGACGTTTCAGGAAGGACAGGGAGGGAGGCAAGAGAGGGGGTGGAGTGGCATTGCTGATCAGGGATAGTGTCACAGCTGGAGGGATTGTCCACAGAGTCTCTGTGGGTGGAAGTTCGGAGTGGGATGGGGTCGATCACTTTGCTGGGAGTTTTCTATAGGCCGCCCATTGGTAACAGGGAGGTGGAGGAGCAGATAGGGAAACAGATCCTGGAGAGATGCAATAATAGCAGAGTTGTTGTGATGGGAGACTTTAATTTACCAAACATAGATTGGAATATCCTTAAAGTAAGGGGATTGGATGGGGAGGAGTTCGTTAGGTGTGTTCAGGAGGGTTTCCTAACACAGGGCGGCACGGTAGCACAGTGGTTAGCACTGCTGCTTCACAGCTCCAGGATCCTGGGTTCGATTCCCGGCTCGGGTCACTGTCTGTGTGGAGTTTGCACATTCTCCTCATGTCTGCGTGGGTTCCTCCGGGTGCTCGGGTTTCCTCCCACAGTCCAAAGATGTGCGGGTTAGGTTGATTGGCCAGGTTAAAAAAATTGCCCCTTAGAGTCCTGGGATGCGTAGGTTAGAGGGATTAGCGGGTAAAATATGTGGGTGTAGGGCCTGGGCGGGATTGTGGTCAGTGCAGACTCGATGGGCCGAATGGCCTCCTTCTGCACTGTAGGGTTTCTATGATTTCTACAGCATGTGGACAAGCCTACAAGAGGAGAGGCTGTACTTGATCTGATACTGACCAATGAACCTGGACAGGTGTCAGATCTCTCGGTGGGATAGCGATCATAACTCTATCTCCTTTATGCTTGCATTGGAAAAAGAGAGGATCAGGCAAGCTAGGAAAGCGTTTATATGGAGTAAGGGGAAATATGAAGACATAAGACAGCAAATTAGAGGAGTAAATTGGAAGGAGGTATTCTCGGGGAAATGTACTGAAGAGAGGTGGCAGTTTTTCAAGGAATGTCTGTCTAGAGTTCTATAGGACAACATTCCGAGCAGACAGGGAGGAGTTGGTAGGTTAAAGGAACCGTGGTGTACGAAAGCTGTGCGGGACCTAGTCGAGAAGAAATGGAAAGCATACAAAAGGTTCAGAGAGCTTGGCGAAGATAGGGATCTAGATGAGCATACAGCTTGTAGGAAGGGACTAAAAAAGGAAATTATGAGAGCCAGAAGGGGTCACGAGAAGGCCTTGGCAGGTAGGATTAAGGAAAACCCTAAGGCGTTCTATAAATATGTGAAGAGTAAAAGGATGAGACGTAAAGGAATAGGGCCTATAAAAAGGTGAAGGCGGGAAAGTCTGTACGGGACCAGCAGAAATGGCAGAGGTGCTTAATGAGTATTTTGCCTCGGTTTTCACAGAGGAGAAGGACCTGGGTGGATGTACTGCGGGCTTGCGGTGGACTGAAAAGATTGAGTATGTGGACTTTAACAAAGAGGTTGTGCTGGAATTTTTGAATAGCATCAAGATAGATAAGTCGCCGGGTCCGGATGGGATGTACCCCAGGTTACTGTGGGAGGCGAGGGGAGAGATTGCAGAGCCTCTGGCGATGATCTTTGCGTCGTCGATGGAGACGGGAGAGGTGCCAGAGGATTGGAGGATTGCAGATGTGGTTCCTATTTTCAAGAAGGGGAATAGGGAAAGCCCAAGAAATTACCGACCGGTGAGTCTAACCTCAGTGGTTGGTAAGCTGATGGAGAAGATCCTGAGGGACAAGATTTATGAGCATTTAGAGAGATTTAGTATACTCAAGAATACTCAACATGGCTTTGTCAAAGGCAGATCGTGCCTTACGAGCCTGGTGGAGTTCTTCGAAAATGTGACTAAACACATTGACGAAGGGAAAGCGGTAGATGTGGTTTATATGGATTTTAGCAAGGCGTTCGATAAGGTCCCCCATGCAAGGCTTCTAGAAAATGTGAGAGGGCATGGGATCCATGGGGCTGCTGCCCGGTGGACCCAGAACTGGCTTGCCCAAAGGAGGCAGAGAGTGGGTATAGATGGGTCTTTTTCTAAATGGAGGTCGGTCACCAGTGGTGTGCCCTAGGGATCTGTTCTGGGACCCTTGCTGTTTGTCAATTTCATAAATGACCTGGATGAGGAAGTGGAGGGATGGGTTGGTAAGTTTGCTGACGACACGAAGGTTGGTGGGGTTGTGGATAGTCTGGAGGGATGTCAGAAGTTACAGAGGGACATAGATAGGATGCAAGACTGGGCGGAGAAGTGGCAGATGGACTTCAAACCAGATAAATGCGTAGTGGTCCATTTTGGTAGGTCAAATGGGATGAAGGAGTACAATATTAAGGGAAAGACTCTTAGTACTGTAAAGGATCAGAAGGACCTTGGGGTCTGGGTCCATAGAACTCTAAAATCGGCCCTGCAGGTGGAGGAGGTGGTTAAGAAGGCGTATGGTGTGCTGGCCTTTATCAATCGAGGGATTAAGTTTAGGAGTCTGGGGATAATGATGCAGCTATATAAGACCCTCGTCAGACCCCACTTGGAGTACTGTGCTCAGTTCTGGTCGCCTCATTACAGGAAGGATGTGGAAAAGATTGAAAGGGTGCAGAGGAGATTTACAAGGATGTTGCCTGGATTGAGTGGCATGCCTTATAAGGATAGGCTGAGGGAGCTCGGTCTTTTCTCCTTGGAGAGACGTAGGATGAGAGGAGACCTAATAGAGGTATACAAGATGTTGAGAGGCATAGATCGGGTGGACTCTCAGAGGCTTTTTCCCAGGGTGGAAATGGCTGCTACGAGAGGACACAGGTTTAAGGTGCTGGGGGGTAGGTACAGGGGAAATATTAAGGAGAAGTTTTTCACACAGAGGGTGGTGGGCGAGTGGAATCGGCTGCCGTCAGTAGTGGTGGAGGCAAACTCAATCAGGTCTTTTAAGAGACTCCTGGATGAGTACATGGGACTTAATAGGATGGAGGGTTATAGGTAGGCCTAAAAGGTAGGGATATGTTCGGCACAACTTGTGGGGCCTGTTTTGTGCTGTAGTTTTTCTATGTTTCTATGATCTCTCAGATACCTCCGTTTCAGGTCGAAACACCTATGTCTCCAATCTGCCCTATTAACCCCAACCTGACATTAAGTGTCAGAGCCCATTGGCTTGCCTGTACATCACCTTCAGCAAATGAGTATCCTCTTTCCATCCCAGTAACCATCACTAAAGGGGTTTCTCCAAATGATAGAAGCAGCAAATTGGGAAACAGTAATTTCAATGTGAGAGTTTCAAGCGGTTTGAAAATAGCCCTTGCTGTCTAAATGCACTGTTTATGGAAATCTGCAGAAGGGAAGAAAAGGCTATCTGATTGGCATCACAATTTCTTCTTAGCACTCTATTAACTATTGATGGCTTGAGCAGTTGCCCTCTCTTGCCACCTCTCTCTCTGTTCTCCCTCAGTGCTGCTCTTTTTGATTGTAAAGTCTTAACACTATTTTTGATGGTGCATTGTCATTTTGGTCAGAATTGGGAATTGCTTCTAATGTATTGATGTTATGTGAGCAGGCCATCAGGGAGGCTTTGAGATCATCTTTGCAACTTTTCATTCTGGGGTTCACGTCAAGAGCCAATAATGAGCAAATGAGTTGATGATCACAGTGGTTGTCACTGCTGCCTCTCAACGCCAGGGACCCGGGTTCAATTCCCTGGCTTGGGTCACCGTCTGTGCGGAATCTGCACTTTCTCCCCGTGTCTGCGTGGGTTAACTCCGGGTGCTCCCGTTTCCTCCCACAGTCCAAAGATGTGCGGGCTAGGTGGATTGGCCATGCTAAATTGACCCTTGCGTGTCAGGGGGATTAGCAGGGTAAATATGTGGGTTTATGGGAATAGGGCCTGGGTGGGATTGTTGTTAGTGCAGGTTCGATGGGCTGAATGGCCTCCTTCTGTACTGTAGGGGTTCTATGATCAGCCTAACATTTGCAGCCATAGCTATGGCACATGTCATATGCATATATTTTCAATCTCTGGTCCTAACTATATACGTAGTTAAGAGTTTTAGTAAAACGTATTTGTACAAAATGAAGTTTTCTCATCGGGCCTGAACATCCTTGGAGTGGCAATCAGCAACGGATTGCCACTTCAATCCCAGTTACTTACCCAAAATCCTGTCTTGTTGGATCTTCAAGCCAAGGCCAGACAAGAGTAGTCCAGTACAGTGTGCTCCTGGAGCCACACTGTTGAGTGCAGTTCAATTGAAGGAAAGGAAGCCATGCCCCCTTTTTTTAAAAACAGCACTGAGGGGTAAGAGTTAGGCCCGATGGGGAAATAGTTGAGGGAGTGAGAGTTCCAAGAGAAGGGTTTGGGGGTGACCAGTAGGAGAGGCTGGAGGGAATCCCCTGGGGTTCGTGGGTGTGGGGGAACCCTGTGGGGCATTGGTGTGGGTCTGTTATCCAGCTGCTAGAAGAGATTTTTATCTTACCTTTTTCTGGGTAACTATTGATGTAACCCAGTTGGAACCATCCAAAGTTTGCAATTTAAATTGTGTTTTTTGGACAGTTCCAGTTCAGGGCCATTGCCCAGGGAAAGTTTGCACTTCCAGGCAATTGTCATGCAAACCTTACTCGTAACCCCACCAAACACGATGCCCTGGAGCTCGAATGTTATGACCCTAGGATTCTCACCATTTTAACAAAATACCTTCACAAACCCATTCTAAGACAAACTGTTGCCCTCCATTTTTTGTTCCAACAGCATCCTTAGTGATTTTCCCCAATCCAAATCAACATGTCAATCAATTATTTGGGATCAAAATATAAACTGTGTTTCTTCACTACCTTTTAAAACCAATTTTCCCACTGGTTGAAAAGTTTATGGGATTACTGTTGCTTCAACCACATCTATGATCCTACAATCTCTTCATCAAACCAACAGGCCACTTTAATCAATCTAAACCGAAAACACAGGTTGAGTTTGCTACTTTCAATGCCAATATTCCAGAAAAAGCAGATCGCCAACAATCTTTAAATTATTTTTTGCTTTTTATCACTAATGTTCTCTCAGCTGAGCACTTTTGGCCAGGCCCTATTGCTTTTTCAGTTCAAGATATTGACTAAGCAGGCCACTGAAGAATGATAGCAATAGTTGACCCTCAATCCAAGTAGTTCTCAACCGGGGTTCCCACTCAGACTCTACCAGAAGATTTCAAGGGCTTCACCAGGTGTATGTAGTTATTTCTAAATTCTTACTATTGGAAGCCATTTTCACATCACACAAGTACGTTTGTATACCACTGACTTTACAGCAATACAAGTTTTTTAAATATAAATAAACACTTCCACATTCATAAATCCCACACCAGTTTTATTATTAAATAAATTAGTCGGAATTATTGGTCCTCTGTTAGGAGGTGGAACCTAAGATGAGAGTGGGGAGCATGGCCCAAGAAAGCAAAATTTTTTCTTTTAATGCTTGTGTGGAACTACCCCATGTAATTTAAAAGCTACTCACGCATTTGAAAAAAAAATTAATTCAGCCCAATTAAACTGGTGTTTGAGGTGGGCTGGAGTTGATGTCAATGAGAGAAATTGTGCATGTCATTTGGCCTTGAAATGGAGCAGGGTGGGCAATGGGGATGATGGGAAGAGAGAGACTCAAGTCTTCGGGTCTACAGTAAGGCCATAATAATTGGGATTGAGATCTATCTCAATGTCCTCGATTTGAGTTACTGAAATAGTTGCTGTCTCGAACGTTGAGGCATGTCAAAAGTCGAGACAGCACCTTCAACTTTATATTTATAGACATGTGCTTCTCTGATGATGAGTAGACCTGGTCTAGCCATGCATTCTTTGACATTCCACCACTAGCTATTTGTGAAAGGGCTTGAAAAAGGAGGAAAGAGGATTTACGGCAGTGGGGTTGAGTAAAGTCATACAGGGTCCCATTTATATCTCCCTTTCTTTCTTGTGCTGTTATGCCACTGCCACCATTATTGGTGCGATTAATTCAAATCACTGCCTTTCACTGTGTTGAGATTTGATATTGAAGCAAGGCGGCAGTTTTTGTTTCCGAAATGGAGGGCATAAGTTTTATCCCAGTGCCAGAGAGTCAGTGCAACAAGCCTGCAAGCAAATGGTGGATGGAGTGGAGCAGACCATGGACAACAGATGGGCACAAATTTAGGACTTAAATTCTTTACACAAGATGCTATGCAAACTAAATTACAAGGAACAGGAAAAATCATTGTACTATTTTGGGTTAAGTCAATTATTATAAGCATTTAATGCATCCATCAGTTTCAAAGCTACAAACCCTACAAAGTGAAGACAGAGAACTTCCTTCTTCAAGTTTAACCATAAAGATTGAAGTCTACCAAGTGGTGGAGGTGCTAACAAAAAACAAAATCACGTTAACCTACAAAATACAAAATCACGTTAAACTACAAAATTGAGGAAACATGAAGACAGCTACTCAAATTTCCGTGTTTATTTCTAATGGAAATGGTAATATACCTCAAACCATTGTGTAAATTGTGCACAAGTACTGTCCAATGAACCTTTTAACCCGCCAGCTCCCCAAGTTAGGGTCATTTAATTACCAAGCATGAAATACGTGCAAGGACAGGTAATACTTTATGCAGCAGATTAAGGAACTAGCCAGTACTACAACAGTAATGAAATGCACAACTACCACAAATTTAAAAAAGGCTTGCAGTCTTATCCTACTAAGTGACACAGAAAACTGCAAATGCAAACATAAATATATACAATTGCTGGAAATTGATAATGATGTGTGCCATTGAAATAGTATGGGAAACATTTGGAGAACCAAGAAACTGGAGAAAATAGATATCAAATTACAATGTCCAACAAAGAACTTGCTTAAGGCTAAAAGACAGTCCTACAGCACAGTGATAAGCTACGTGATAGCGACTGCCATTCAAATTGATGGATCCACAGGCATTTCTAAAATATCTCATTTGTTCAAGGTTTGGTCTGTGTAGACTGCTTGTTTGGCAAAATGTTCAAGAAAACGAAAGTTGGACATCAATGAAAATACTGAGCCAGGAAATAAACACTGACAGGCACATATGCATGTCTTGGTCAAAGATACATCAAGGATGTTCAACACCAAGTTTCAGATCAAATGTCAGTAGAATATTATATATTTAATTGTGTAACTAAGTTTTATACAGGAAAGTACTTATGCTGCAGTGGACTCATGGAATGTTTAAAATGGAATGGTATGGGGGGGGGGGGGGGGGGGGGGTGCACAAAAGCAAAAAGCTGGAAATCCCTGCTTTACACACGGATGTCACAGTAGGTTTCCTTCAAAAGGTTTTGTTTGCCTGATTAATTAATTGTATTTTAATAATACTACACACAGTATGAAATAGAAGTCTTATTAGGTTTCAGTACTTCAGGCACTTCCTCTGTACAGTGACACAGTGCTTAGCACTGCTGCATCTCAATTCCCGGCTTGGGTGACTGTCTGCGTGGAGTTTACACATTCTCCTCGTGTCTGCGTGGGTTTCCTCCGGGTACTCCAGTTTGCTCCCATAGTCCGAAAGATGTGCTGGTTAGGTGCACTGGCCCTGTTAAATTCCCCCTCAGTGTCCCAGAACAGGCAGTGAAGTGTGGCGGCTAGGGAATTTTCATTAAACTTCATTGCAGTGTCAATGCATGCCTACTTGTGACACTAATAAATAAACTTTAAACTGTATTTATAACACACAATGCAAAGGTGCAAAATGTTTAAGTACACACTAGCATTCTTACAAGCATACTGTACTACGCACTCCTTTGGGCCAAATAGTCTATTAAACCCACCAATAAAACTGACTGAGGAATTGCTCCTCTAGTAGCTTGTGTAAGATTCACATGAGCTGACTTGACTGCCGTTGAATCATTTCTCTGAACTATGCATCATCTTATAGGCACCAGACACCCCTCTTGGTCTCCTATATCTGATAGCCAAAAGAATCCAGAAAGCAGAGTAGATTACCACTATTGCTATTCAGTAACAAGTGATAGTTCGATTAAAATCTGATCCATATTCTTTCACTTACTCATTTTCAAGTATTGTGAAAATTGCACAAACTATTGGAAAGCAGCATCAAATAGCTGTTTCGCCCGCTACAGCCCAATTAGATTTTCTGCACCTCACAACATTAGAACATACACTCAGATTAATGCATTTCTGTACCATGGCATGTCAACAGCAAGACCTGAAAAGACAAAATTCTATCATGAAAATTGTCTGTTTAGTGAACTAGCCCCATGAACACAGTTAAGAGGGGCCAATTCTTGTGTCTACAGAGGAATACTCTGACAACTGAAATTAATTGTCATCATAGAATTCCCTACAATGCAGGAGGCGGCCATTTGGCCCATCGAGTCTGCACCGACAACAATCTCACCCAGGCCCTATTCCCGCAACCCCATATATTTACCCTACTAATCCCTGAAACTAGGGTGGATTTATTATGGCCATTCAATCTACCCGTACATCTTTGAGCTGTGGGAGGAAACCGGAGCACCCGGAGGAAACCCATGCAGACACGGGGAGAACATGCAAATTCCACACTCACCTGAAGCTGGAATTGAACCCGGGTCCCTGGCACTGTGAAACAGTAGTGCACTATGCCACCGTGCTGCCCCTATTGCAACTTTCCATTGTGTCATTTGGAAGGCTGTTTGCAAAAAGTTTGGCTTTGCTTAAAATAAAGCACGTATAGGAACTAAAAATATCATAAATATCCAGTGGTAAAGTTCTCTGAGGGTCCGTGGTGGGACCCTGGCTGCTCTTGATATATGTTAATGACCTTGATCTTGGTGCACAGGGCACAATTTCAAAATGTGCCAATGATACAAAATTTGGAAGTGCTGAAAATGGTGAACAGGATAATGTAGAACTTCAAAAGGACACAGACAAGTAGATGGCATGGGCAGACAAGTGGCAGATGACATTCAATGCAGAGGAATATGAAGTGATTCATTTTGGTAGGAAGAACTTGGACGGACAATATAAAGTAGAGTACAACTCTAAAGGGGAACCACATCGTAGAGTGTCCATTTGCATAAGTCACTAAAGACAGTTCAGTGAAAAATGTCAGATTGAGAGAGTGGTTTAAAGCATCCTCAACTTTAATAGGAGCATGGAGTACAAAGAGCGAGGAGATGATGATGATGAACTTGTATAAACAAGTTCAGCTAGACTATTGCATCCATTTCAGAGCACTGCACTTTAGGAAGACTAAAGGCATTGGAGAGCGCGCAGAAAAAAAAAATCACAACAATGGTCCCAGAGACGATGAGCTTCAGTTTCAAAGATCGACTGGACAAGATAGAACTCTTTTTCTTGGATAAAAGAGGACTGAGAGGAAATTTAGGTATTGAAATCCTGAGGGGTGTGGGTTGAATAAATGGGGAGAAACTATTCCCACTTGATAACGAAAGGCTAGATTTAAGGTAATTAGTAAAAGAAACAAAGAAACATGAGGAAAAATGTTTCCAATAGTTAGGATCTAGGATGCATTGCCTGAGAGTTCAGTGAAAAAGAAAATTCAAATAAGACATTCAAAGGGGAATTAGATTGTTAACTGAAAAGGAAGAATATGCGGGGTAATAGAGAGAAGCCAGAGAAATGGCACATTCAGGGAGCTGGTGCAGACACGATGAGCCAAATTATCACCACCTTCAGTAACAATTTTGTAAAAAGACAAATCAAGTCAACCTCATTTACTTCCAATCTTGATTACCCTTTTTCAAATTCAAAAACTTTTCTTAAGTAATAAATTTGGTTCAATGTCTTGGTCAAGTGCCCTAGTTGCAGTTGATGCCATGGTCTACTTCATAAATATAGTTTGCAAAGACAAGTAATATGTTGAACTGTTCAAGAACTACATTAGACAAGTGTTCAAGAACATTTAGTACCAAGTTGACTTGAGAAGCAGCTACTGACACCTACAATCATGTTGCAACGTCTTTGCAATGTTAAGATTGTGATAAACTATGGAAATAGACTATTTAAACCATGGTTTACAAACATTTCACCAAAATATTCCTCATCACGTACCCAAATCTTCTTCGCATAAACAAAAAATGACATTATCAAATGTATCCCTGTCTCTTGTGCAGCTTATTCCCATTGCACTGTCCATAGCAAATCTGTGCAATAATTGTCATTAAAAACAACTCCTTCAATCCATAATTGCAATTTCCTGTAAACGTTTTGAAACAATTGAGCATCAGGAGCAAACATTGAACTCATGCCCAGCAATTCTTCAGTGAAAGCGTGAGAATCCTCACTATCTACTTTGCATATTGCCTAAAAGTAGCTAAAGGAGGATGCTGGCAACAAGTTGTCCACCCTGCTGGCAGTTCAAATCGACAAAATAATGAACAACGCGCAATTCAAATAAATTCCAAAAGGCCACAATTACAACAGTCAAATTGTCATGAGGATTTAAGCCAAGTTTGCCCCAATAAGAAGGCTGCACACATCCGACAGTATGATAGCCCAAGCTCTATCTACCAGCAAGCAACAAAGTGTAGAAATCTTGGGGTGTTTATTAAAAAACCATGCCACCACAAGTATGAATATGCAATTTTGATATTACCTACAGACTAAGTAAATGAGAATAAGGAGACCTTTTGTTGCCTTTATGGGACAAGTTCACCATATGTTCTTCAAGTCACAATTCATTTTCAAATTGACTTTACTTCTAAAGGGTGGAAGACAATGTGAGAGTACGCGCACGCGCGCACGCACGCACGCACACGCACACACACACACAATAAACAGTTGCTTGGTTATACAGAACTGGAGTGTTGCTGAAAAAGAAACATTCTGTCGAAGGTTTTCATCTGATGTCAATCCGTCTTGATCAGCACAAGAATACCAAATCTCAATGGGAATAACAGTATAGATGAAAGAAAATTACTGCAGATAGAATAGAATCCCTACAGTGCAGTAGAGGGCCATTCGGCCCATCGAGTCTGCCCCGACTCCCTCTGACAGAGTTACTTACCCAGGACCTTCCCTCTACCCTATTCCCATAATCCCACTAATCCATTTAACCTACACATCTTGGGACACAAAGGGGAATTTAGCATGGCCAATCCACCTAATCTGCACATCTTTGGACTGTGGGAGGAAACCGGAGCACCCGGAGGAAACCCATGCAGACACGGGGAGAACGTGCAAACTCCACAGACAGTGACCCAAGGCCAGAACTGAACCCGGATCCATGGCACTGTGAGGCAGCAGTGTTAGCCATTGTGCCGCCCTGGAATCTGAAACAACAGAAAATCCTGGAAAATCTCAGCAGGTCTGACAGCTCTGACGAAGGGTCACCCAGACCTGAAACAATAGCTCTATTTTCTTTCAGCTCTTATGAAGGGCCATCTGGATTCAAAACGTTAGCTCTATTCTCTCTCCACAGAAGCTGTCAGACCTGTTCAGGTTTTCCAGCATTTTGTTTTGTTGTGTTGGAATAATGTATATACTGCATGAGAAAAGGGTGCTGACTGGTTGGCAAGTGGAGCCTGATTGGAAAAGCATTGCCATGGGGAATGAACCGGGGAATGAACCAGGGAATTGCAATCCCCAAGCTTTTATTTAGTTGAAAAATGTTCAGTGCGCGGACATGTTCATTATGTTTGTATAGAATAGCACCCAGGGCACATGTAATTGAGCCACACTGCAAACCTGACAGTGTAACTCTTGGCACAATCAGGATTGTTTATTAAGTGTTGCCCAATTGCTGAATCATGTTGGACACTCTATTCTGATAAAAGCAAAATGCTGTGGATGCTAAAAATCTGAAAACAGAAAATGCTAGATAAACTCAGCAGGTCTGGCAGCATCTGTGGAGAGAGAAACAAGGTTAATGTTTATAATCCATATGAACCTACTACAGAACTATATTCTGTGTTCTGTGTTTTGCAAGCAGGAGTTGGTTGGGTACGGTCAGTAATTTGTCTGCTGCAAATTATGGTCCCCAGCCACTGAAATTTATGGCCTACATACCTTGCACCATCACAGGCACTGAAATTCAGATACCACATTAGTTATTTGTGTGGTAGGCAGAACTTTTTTTTGGCTTGATGGCAGAATCCTATTAGTGGAAAATACTACTCACATTGCTGCTACATAGAAAGTGTGTGAAATGGCCAGCTTCACGCTTGTTTAAATTTTTGAGACAAATTATTTGAAGTCAACTGGGCACTTTTCAGGACTGAAAGTGGCAAGCTTAGGCCCAGTCATGAGTTTGTGCAAAATATAGTAAGCAATGATCTGATATGGGTAGCCATTATCCACAGGATAGCTTTGATGCACCGTACTTCAGCATCAAGCTTGCACATTGAGCAAATGGCTCGGGCGGCATTTGCGACAATGCTGATAAAGCCCAACCTTATGGTACATGGAACTGTCGGAATCCAAAGCGCATATTCATCAGTGAAAAGTGTGTTTACAGTAGTCAGTAACCCTTTAGAAAGGGTTTTGACAGTATAGACTGTTATTTCCTTTGAGATTCTTGCAAAATCTACCCTGACGAGTGCAAGTAAAAGGTTTCAACAACACGTCTCTTTTTTCAGCAATTCTGTGTCAAAGAGTTTTGTATTTGATGGTTTTTTTGGATCCAACTATGTATTTTGGAACAGAAGTCTATGTTTTGTCGATGAATTACAAGTCTTAAGTAACTTCACACCAATTGTACAGATGTTCCACAGTATTAACATCCACCACAACTTGAACTGCACACCAATATCTCCAATTTAAAGCCAACCTTACAGCTATTTTGCTTACATTGAAGAATCACTGGATGGACTTTTCATGAAAAATTGCAGCCATGAAATATTTGGATTGGATATCGCTAGGCTCAGGTCTTTCCCTATTCTTCCACTCCACCCTCCCCAAGAAGGAAAAATCTCTCTCTACTTTTTGCTACTTGTTACCTGTGAGAGGCCTGGTGAAGAGGCATGGCCTGGCGGCGTTGCAGGGAGGTTTGGATGACCCTTGTTTAGTTCATGTGTTGTGTAAGCAGCAGGTCCTGCCTGTCTGGGCACCTGTGGGACCTGATAGAGACACTAAATGTTAGGACAAAGTGATATTCTCAAAGCATATCAACATACATTATCTGATGGAAAAGCAAATTGCATCTATATGCAATTAAGATCACTGGGCCACGTGCCCTGATGGGAGCAGAGCTGACAGCTGGTGCAGCTTCTCGCAAGTCTGAAGTAGCATTAAAGCACTAACAAAGTAGGTAAGACAATTTAAAGTCAAACTGTCCACCATTTCAGAAAAGGGAAGAGCGTTTCTAAAGCCTTTTGATATTTTGTTAATGTACTGAACTAATGTAAAGAATATATTTGAGTTAAAAAAATTCAATCCCAGTTTTAACAACATTTTTAAAAAAATCTAAGTTGATCAATTCAGCAATTAAAATCCAGAAATGAAGCAAAGTGGCATTTAATCCACTTCACCCTTAAAATGCTCTCAAACTGAAGAGGAATTAATTAAAATAGTTTAATTATGGAACATGAGTATACTGATCAAGTAGTCTCTAAACTCAAATTTTCCATTTTGGTTTTTACTGGTAATAAGAGATACTTTCTTTCCCTTCAAGATCATCTTCCAAGCTCTTTGCTATATAATACAGCATTTGATGAGTCTAAGGGAATACACTCACGAGTACTTAAGAGCTTCTCATTCACAATTTTTGAATTGTACAGCCAGCGCATTACAAATGATGCTTTTCAAGGCCAACATGATTCATTTTTATTCTTGGAGTAAGAGATTATGAAGTGGTAGAATGCAGGTTCCACATTGGTCTAAATTGCATGGATAATCTGCCTAACCTCTCAGCCAGGGAATTTTGCAGACTGAAGGAGGCTTGAATATGGGGAAAAAAGTAGAAACAAGCCAAAAAGAGTAGAGTTAGTAATTGCAAGCTCTACCTCACAAACAAAATTAAGCATTTTTGGCACGAGTCCTACAGAGGATTAACTGGCAGCAAGCTTGGCCATTGTAATTTTATCAATGAGAACCGGTGTAAAGCTGATAGCAATTTCTCCTTTAGAACCAAGAAAGTGGTGAAAGCACCACAAAACCAACCACAGAATTATGGCAGAATCCGGCCACTTAAAGGTAGATATTCCTGCAAAGTCATTGCTCATTTCTAGTCAGCAGGTCCATATAGTGAGAAATAAAAATGAAAACCTAGTGCATGTTCCTTATTTAGCTAAAACATATCTGTAAAATAGAAACTCTGTTAGCTTGCACAATGCCATATTATTGATCGTGACAAATCAGTTAAGGTCAATCTACTCCTTAACAGCCTGTATCTCTAAGATGCAAGAAGCATGGCATTGTCTGTAGGCGTGTATCATCTTGCTGACTGAAACTTCTGCACCAAGTGCAAATGATCATTTTGGGGGAGATGGGGAGATTGTAAAAAAAACACTTCAGAATGTTTTTTTTCAAAAAGTGAAATTAATGTTGGTCGGACCATCTTCCATTCAATAAGTCCTGGTCAGGAAACACACAGCCCCTACATCAGGACCGAAAGAATCTAAGTACAAGTTACACAACTTGAACTTGTTGACATGCCAGTTGACAGTGCCGACAAGTTGGCAATTCCCTCGTGGGAGGTATTTGCAGCAAAAGAATACATACGACAGGCAATAAAATAACTGAGTTATACTCATCAGAAATGAACAGGCTGGGGCTCTGTTCACTTGAAAAGAAAGTGTGATAATGACCTGGTAGAGGTTGTAACAATTATGAAAAGATTTAATAGGGTAGACATAAAGCAGATGTTTCTTGTAGGGAGAGCAAAAATAGTTCATAACTATAAGATAGTCACTCGTAAATCCAATAGAAAATTCAGGAAAATCTTCAATAGCAGAGTGTGGTTAGAATATGGAAATAGTTAGTCTGAGTAGATGAAACAAACAGAAAAGATACATTAACACGTTTGCTAGACAAACCAAGACAGAAAGAAAAAATGTGTTAAGACTGATGGGGCGAGATGAAGTAAAGTGTGAAAAGACTTACATGGACCATCTGGGCCCAAATAGAATGTACAGCACAGAAACAGGCTATGTAAATATATTACCAAACCATTCGCCAACAAGCAGAAATCAAAGCCAAACATACTGTTGAATAAGTGTTTCAGACACAACTGTATTAGTTAACTTGATAGAAAGGATCAGTTGGTGGCACAGTGACACAATGATTAGCACTGCTACCTCTCAGCACCAAGGACCCAGCTTCAATTCCGGCCTCGGGTGACTGTGTGGAGTTTGCATGTTCTCCCAGTGTCTGCATGGGTTCCCTCCGGGTGCTCCAGTTTCCTCCCACTCCAAAGATGTGTGGGATAGGTTGGTTGGCCATGCTAAATTACCCCTTAGTATCAGGGGGATTAGCAGTAAATACATGGGATTATGAGGATAGGATCTGGGTGGGATTGTTGTTGGTGCAGGCTCAATGGGCTGAATGGCCTCCTTCCGCACTGTAGTGATTCTATGGATTCTATGATCTACTTCCAAGCATGATATTGGAGACAAACATTGTTGCTACCATCAATACCCAATTTAAGGTCAACTCATGTCATGTCCAAAAGCTACGTCAATTTCAGGTGGAATCTGCAACCATCATAACAGAAGGGACACAACTATCACGAACAAGTACTCTGGCAAGAGGTGTCCTTATATTTGTCAGGTCATTGAAATATCCTGCACAGTCCTTTGTTGCTTGAAAGTAGTAACTGATAGCCACATCCTAAAAAAAAACAAACGCTGACATAGTTGTCTGCAGAGCAAATTTATACTCAGGAAATATGATCGATTCCTAAAGTTAGAAATAATAGTGAAGGATCCAGTTCTCTATGAGGAAGTCAATGCAATCGTAATAAAAAGTTCTGCCTCTCCAACCAGAACAGTTTCTGACAAGATGTGGAGATGCCAGCGTTGGACTGGGGGGCACAGTAAGAAGTCTCACAACACTAGGCTAAAATCCAACAGGCTTATTTGGAATCACGGGCTTTCGGAGTGCTGCTCCTTCACCAGGTGAGTGGAGAGGTAGGTTTCACAAATACGGCATATATAGACAAAGACACAATTGCAAGATAATGATTGCATTGTGTCTTTGTCTATGTGCCGTGTTTGTGAAACCTACTTCTCCACTCACCTGATGAAGGAACAGCACTCCGAAAGCTTGTGATTCCAAATAAACCTGTTGGACTTTAAACTGGTGTTGTGAGACTTCTTACTGTTTCTGACAAACAGCATTTCTGAAAACATCACTATCATTAGAATGCTGGTAAGCCTGCATTCTAATGTTGGAATAACTGCCCTCATCGACAATAAGCAATTAAAAAACTTTAAAGTTTTAAATAAACTATACATTAATGAACAATGAATGATAATTGATAGCAATAAAATCAAAGATTCCCCGACAGAGTAACTGAGTTAGCTTGTTTGGCTGTAGTGAAATATGGAGGAAGCCAAGGAAGCAAACAAGAATGACATAAGCAGGACAAGGAGAAAGGCAAACTGCAGAGTCAAAAAGAATGTCAAAATTTGAGGACAAGAAGAAAATAGTTTCTTCGGCACAAAATCATGCTCTTGAACTGGCAGAGAAACACCATTGACAAATGATTCTAGGAGATGAGGTGAACACTGGCCTGTAATTTGCTGAATGAAATTAACATTATTGGATTTTAAGTATTTGAGATGCGAGCTTAGCACGGTAAGGTGTACAAAGATATACTGGTGGATCATCTTGTAGCATTACTTTGGGGTGAAGCACTTCTGATGTTTTCAAATGTTGATTCTGGGGACAGTGTCAACTATGCTGTTGTAAAACATACTATTCACAAAAGTTTAAGGAAATAGCTGCTTAGTTTATAAACTGTTCATTGCGCTAAATATTTGAAACCTCAGAAAAGAAAATGGGTTACAAGGGTTTATGTCATCTAACTTAATGGATAGATTTATCAAGGTGCCAGACAAATTAATATGGCAACATAGTCAGGAATGTAAGAAATACTCAAAGCTAGATTATTTATTTAACAACCTCATGTCCTCGTAAACTCACAAGTAGAAGGCGTGATGAACCAATGTCATCCCAGGATAATTCCTTTGATGAACAAGGTAGTCATTACACAAGAGCAACACAGACATTAACAGTGAAAGGCCAGTGCCAGACTCATCATCCTGCCACTGCACTTTATGTATCCCAGGGACAGAGGTCCTGTGGGAAAGAGAAAAGAAAAGTCTGTTTGTACGTCCTAGACCCATACAGCAAAACCGAGTCTCCAATCATTTTGGACCCTCTTCCCAGTGTGGTCGCTGGTGTACAACAACCACCTCACCCTTTTTGAAGATGGTTGTGATTACAGCGTCTCAAGACCTCATGGGGTGTTGTCCTTGTTCAAGCTAAGGGAATGAGGTCATATATGTACCAGTAGTACTTCTCAGCCATGTTTTAGTGCTTTGACAGGGATTCCATCTGCTCTGGATGCTTTGTTCTTGTTTAGCTGTCAGATGGCATGTTCAACCTTGAGGCGAGTTGCATGCTGTGGGATGGAGGCGAGTTGCATGCTGTGGGATGGAGTCGAGGACACTTGTGTTGAAGACAGAGTCTCTGTTAAGGAGGTCTTGGAAGTCCTCTTGCGGGCGCTGACTGCAGTAACTACAGAAGAATTCCCTTGTTGTCAGCCACATGGACATTCATCTCAAGAGTCCCCCTTATTCATCATCTCCCCATGGCTGAAGAGCTCCTCCCAGAGTTCTAATGTAGATACTGCCCAATAAGGTGCACAATGGACAAGATCCTCACCATGCAGCAACTACAAGAGAAATGCAGGGAACAGCACCAACCTTTGCACAAGGTATCTGGACCAGATGGAATCCCAAAGCACTTCAACATGACAGAGTAGCACCAAGGAGAGAGGCCTTTGTTAACTTTTGCCACTGTCAACCTCAAAGGATTATGGATAATGGATTATGGATTGTGGCTGCCCTCAAAAATTGTTAACATCCTCTGCCTGTTTCACGATGACATGCAAGCCGTGATCCAGACCAATGGCTCCACCAGAGATGTGGAGATGCCGGCGTTGGACTATCCACCAGAGAGCCAACTCACATTCAAACTGGGATTAAGCAAGGCTATGTCATCATACCGACCCTCTTTTTGATCTTCCTTGCTACAATGCTCCATCTCCACCTCAGCAAGCTCTCCACTAGAATGGAGAATCTGTTCAACCTCTGCCACGCGCAGGCCAAATCCATGGTTACCCCACCCTGTCATCGAACTACAGAACACAGGTGATGCTTACATCTGCACACACTCAAGCCATCATTAACAACTTCACCGAGGCATACAAAAGCACAGTCCTTATACTAACTAATTGTTAGACAAAGGTTCTCTACCAATCTGCCCTCATCACACTGCATTGCCTTCCAGTTATCAAAATCTACAACAAGGCTTGGACAATGTGAACCACTTTCCATACCGTGGGAGCTTACTATCAACAAGGATATACATCATCAATGAGATTCAACACTGCCTTCAGTTTGCCAGCACAGCGTTCAGTCACCTGAGGAAGAGAGTGTTTGAAGACCAGGATCGCAATCCAAGCACTAAGCTCATGGTCTGCAAAGCAGTAGTGATATCCACCCTTCGATATTGCTCAGAGACATGGATTATGTACAGTAGGCACCTCGAACCCTGAAAGCAGCACCACTAGCACTGCCTCCCCATGATGCTGAAAATGCATTGGCAGCATAGGTGCACCAACATCCTCAGAATTAAAGGATTTATCACGCTCAATCAGCTCTGCTGGGCGGGTCACATCAGCTGCATGCTTGACATGAGGCTCCCGAAACAAGTGTTCTTAGAGCTTTGACATGGCAAGTGAGCCCCAAGAGGACAGAGGAAGTGCTTCAAGGACACCCTCAAAGCCTCCTTGAAAAAGCGCAACAATACCTGGCAATCCCTGGCCCAAGACTGCCTGAAATGGAGAAAAAACATCCAGGAAGAAACAGAACACCCCAAGTTTCATTGCCAAGAGCAAATTGAAACCAAGTGTTGACAGCTGAAGCAAGTGGAAACCCAGGCACCCCAGCCACCCGCTCCTCCAACCATCATCTGCCCCACCTGTGACAGAGACTGTAGGTCATGCATTGGACTCCTCAGTCAGCTGAAAACTCATTTTTAAGTGGAAGCAAGTCATCCTCGATCCCAAGGATTAAGAGACAAGAGGCACAAGAAAGGAGTAGGCCATTTAGCCCCTTCAGCCTGCTGCACCATTTGATAAGATCATACCTGATCTGATTGCGGCCTCAACTCCACTTTCCTGTCTGTCCCCCACAACCCTCGACTCCCTTGATCAAAAATCTGTTTAACTCAGCCTTGGATATATTCAGTGGCCCAGCCTCCGCTGCTCTCTGCAGAAGAGAATTCCACAGTCTAACGGCCCTCAGAGAAAAAATTTTACATCCTTAAATGGGAATCCCTAATTTTTAAGCTAGCATCCCCTAATTCTAGACTCCCCTACAAGAGGAAACACCCTCACAGCATCCACCCTGTCAAGTCCCTTCAGGATCCTGTATGTTTCAATAAAATCACCTCTCGTTCTTCTGAACTCCAATGGGTATAGGCCATATCTGCTTATTCTTTCCTCAGAAGATAATCCCTTCAACCCAGGAGTCAGTCGAATGAACCTTCACTTCAAATGCAATTATATCCTTTAAGGAGACCAAAACTGTACACAGTACCCCAGATGTCACCTAACTAAGGCCTTGTACTGTTGTAGTAACATTTCACTGCTTCTACGCTCTATTCCTCTCACAATAAATGCCAACATTTCATCTGCCTTCCTACTCACATGCACTCTACACAAAGCAAGTCTCGACTGGTGCATCAAAAAGGAAATTAAAAGGTTTTTAGGCAAACAAGTTGGACTGAAGAGGTCCTGAAATCTGGGCTCAGGAACAACATGCCCATATGATCCTGTTTGTGCATTGATCATAGTTGTCTCATTATCTACATGTTTATAGTGAACGGAATTCACACATTATGGCCCCCCAATTGGCTTCTCATATCTGGGAAGTCAGGGGATGTATGATTTCCGGAGGTTTCATCAAGTCAACAACAAGCACAGTAGGAAGCTATGACAATTTATACATCAAGTGATTTCAGACTGGGAAGTACAAACCAGGAAGCGAGTGCAGCTATTTTTATTTATACATATATAAAGAGCCAGCGGGCAGCCAGGGAGAGGGAATCTATTCGTGGAGTCAGAGGAAATGGGCAAGGTATTAAATGAGTACTTTGCGTCAGTATTAACTAAAGAGAAGGACTTGGTGGATGATGAGTCTGGGGAAGGGTGTGTAGTTTGGGTCACGTTGAGATCAGAAAGGAGGTGGTATTGGGAGTCTTGAAAACATTAAGGTAGACAAGTCCCCAGGGCCTGATGGGATATACCCCAGAATACTATGAGAGGCAAGGGAGGAAATTGCTGGGGCCTTGAGAAATCTTTGTATTCTTACTGGCTACAGGGGGGACCTTGAGGATTGGAGAATAGCCAATGTTGTTCCTTTGTTCAAGAAGGGTCGCAAGGATAATCCAGGTAATTACAGGCTGGTGAGCCTCATGTCAGTGATAGGGAAATTATTGGAGAGGATTCTTCAAGGTAGTATTTACTCCCACTTGGAAATAAGTGGACGTATTAGCGAGAGGCAACATGGTTTTGGAGGTGGTGTCTCCCTAACTTGATCGAGTTTTCCAAGGAAGTGACGAAGATAATTGATGAGGGTAGGGCAGTGATATTGTCTACATGGACTTCAATAAGGCCTTTGACAAGGTCCCTCATGGCAGACTGGCACCCGAAGCTGACGTCGCTAGGGATCAGAAGTTAGCTGGCAAGATGGATACAGAACTGGCTCGGTCATAAAACAGTAAGAAGTTTAACAACACCAGGTTAAAGTCCAACAGGTTTATTTGGTAGCAAAAGCCACACAAGCCTTCGAGGCTCTCCAGAGCCTCGAAAGCTTGTGTGGCTTTTGCTACCAAATAAACCTGTTGGACTTTAACCTGGTGTTGTTAAACTTCTTACTGTGTTTACCCCAGTCCAACGCCGGCATCTCCACATCGGTCATAAAAGGCAGATTTCCACTCCATCTGACGAAGGAGCAGCGCTCCGAAAGCTAATGGTATTTGCTACCAAATAAACCTGTTGGACTTTAACCTGGTGTTGTTAAAACTCTTACTCAGTCATAAAAGACAGAGGGTAACAGTGGAAGGGTGCGAAAACGTAACTGGTTTGATTAGTATATTTGCAGACAATGCAAAGGTTGGTGGAATTGCGGATAGCAATGAGGACCGTCGGAGGATACAGATTGGTTGGAGTCTTGGGCAGAGAGATGGCAGATGGAGTTTAATCTGGACAAATGGGAGGTAATGCATTTTGGAAGGTCCAGATGAGAAATATATAGAAAATGGCAGAATCCTTAAGAGTATTGATAGGCAAAGGGATCTGGGTGCACAGGTACACAGGTTACTGAAAATAGCAACACAGGTGGAGAAGATAGTCAAGAAGACATATGACAATGCTTGCCTTCATCGGCCGGGACATTGAGTTTAAAAATCGGCAAGTCATGTTGCAGCTTTATAGAACTTTAGTTAGGCCGCACTTGGAATATAGTGTTCAATTCTGGTCGCCACACAACCAGAAGGATGTGAAGGCTTTGGAGAGGGTACGGAAAAAGTTTACCAGGATGTTGCCTGGTATGGAGGGCATTAACTATAAAGGAGAGGTTGGAGAAACTTGGTTTGTTTTCACTGGAACAACAGAGGTTGAGGGGCGACCTGATAGAAGCCTAGAAGATCATGAGGGGCATGGACAGAGTGGATAGTCAGAAACCTTTTTCCCAGGGTGGAAGAGTCAATTACTAGGGGGCATAGGTTTAAGGTGCGAGGGGCAAGGTTTAAAAGGAGATGCACAAGCATCCTTTCGACACAAAGGATGGTGGGTGCCTGGAACTTGCTGCCAGGGGAGATGATGGAAGCAGATACAAGAGTGACTTTTAAGGGACGTCTTGACAAATACATGAATAGGATGGGAATAGAGGGGTATGGTCCTGGAAGGGTAGGGAATTTTAGTTCAGATGGGCAGCATAGTTGGTGCAGGCTTAGAGGGCCAAAAGGCCTGTTCCTGTGCTGTAATTTTCGTTGTTCTAACCAATCAAAGCTCAAGTTATAGGGACAGGAAGAAAGGAAGCCAGTACATGACTGTACACAGAAATTAAGAGGCACTTTATCCAGGAAACACATTCTCAGTCATACAGGACACTTAGCATAGTCAGAAAACAGTTCTGCACCTCATTCAGAACA
This sequence comes from Mustelus asterias, assembly GCF_964213995.1. Taxonomy (NCBI): domain Eukaryota; kingdom Metazoa; phylum Chordata; class Chondrichthyes; order Carcharhiniformes; family Triakidae; genus Mustelus; species Mustelus asterias. Next base: position 37,688,685 of record NC_135822.1, read on the forward strand.
AGGTAGTCTTACGTATCTTAGCTACTCAAAGTGAAGATACAGAAGGGCATGTGACCAATAACTTGGGTTTATAACAGAACAATCCTATTCTTGCGTTTTGTTTGTTTCAAGCAAGCTTGACAGGTGAATAGGTGAAGATGCTCTATTGTATAATTCAAGAGCAACTCTTTCTCAAGATTCAAAGCTGGCCGCACACAAAGGCAATTCAATGTCAATCATGGTTTACTGGTAAACTACACTGCACAACACATGCAGCTAGGCTTCAACTAAGTTGATAGGGATGCTAGCATGAGTGGCACCCCAGATAGGCTCCCACAAAGTTCGTGAAATCCCGTGGTTTAACAGCACCAACAGCCATGGTGAGCTGTTTATCAGTGTGTACAGACTGCATCTTTGAGCCATTGGATTTGGGAAGGGGGAGGAAAAAGACGCTAGTATTTCATTTTTCTGAGTGTTAAACATAATATTTTATGCTGAATCAGCTGAAATACAATAAATATCTGTCAATATGCTTTTATAACCCAAGACAAGATAGGCTGAGGGCCTCAGCACAAGATGGAAAACCCACATCCTGCTGTATCGTTATCATTTTCCGAAGCCACAGACTATAAAGATGCATACAATTCATTCATGTAATCTATTCAAAATAAACCATGTTGGTTTGATGTTGTGCAAATCTCTGTAGATTTCAGGCCAGTGGCGCGCACAGCATTTCAATGTTGATATCTGGAGTAAGGATCATTGTTTAACTAGGTACATTGGCAGTCATTGGGGACAAGAGTGACTAGTGTAACTTAAAGTAGTCTCACAACACCAGGTTAAAGTCCAACAGGTTTATTTGATAGCACGAGCTTTTAGAGCCTTGCCCCTTCCAACACACTGCCCTGTCCAATGCCGGCAACTCCACATTATGGCTACCACCGACACCGCAAACTGCCGGCTCAAAGTGGAGAGGATCTCCAAACAGATCACACATATCAACACAGACATCAAATTTCTACAAAGATGCAAGAAAACAGACAAGATACCGAAAGGACTACAGATCACGAACCCACTCAGGTCATCCTATAACACAGACTACGCTGAGAGACTTTGCCGTCGCACCTCTCTCTCACTCCTCAACCAGCTCTACAGGAGACGCCACAACCTGGAAACCAAAATAGAGTCCATATTCTCAACTTACGCTCAGGATGCAGACCAGCTGCGAAACACTGCCAAGCAGACAAGACAACGGAACTACGCCATCTACATGCGCACCAAGAACAGGAAACTTGAGAAACTCGGCATCACCACCAGCAGCAGCCAAACCTCCCCCGATACCACAGTAGAAAATAGTACCACTGCAGGGAAGTCCCTCGTCAACTTGTCGGAACACACTTCAGCCAGACGAAATCGAAGTTCTCAGCCGAGGGCTCAATTTCTGCCCCACCACCAAAATGGACCCCATCAGTCTCGCAGCCGACACAGAGGAATTCATCAGGCGAATGAGGCTGCGGGAGTTTTTCCACAAACACCAAGAGGCCAACAGCAAACACAACGAGACAGCCAATGAATCAGAACAGTCGACAGAGATCTGCGGTGCAGCGACCGAAGAGGAAAGAGTCGAATTGGACTCCTCCGGAAGGCCACTGCCCTCGACTCGACATGTATGCCCAAGCCGTCAGGAGGTGCATCAATGCCAGATTCATCAGCCACACTCACAAGACAGCCCCGAATATCACCCAAGCACAACGCAACGTCATCCGCGCTCTCAAGACCAACCGCAACATTGTCATCAAACCAGCAGACAGAGGGGCCACTATCATACTGAACAGAACGGATTACTGTAAAGAAGCGTACCGACAACTGAACAACGAGGACACTACAGACAATGAAGTGCTGAGGTGACCGTCGATGGAGATGCGTGTATCCAAGAATGCAACCGATTCTGGAGAGTAGTCCATGGTGAGTCTGATGGTGGGATAGAATTTGTTGATGTCATCATGTAGTTTCAGTGATTACCCACAGATCCGACCAAAGAACACACCCGTCAACTCAACAAACTGATCAAGACCTTTGATCCGGACCTTCAGAGCACCCTCCGTGTTCTCATCCCACGTACTCCTCGCGTTGGAGATTTCTACTGCCTCCCAAAGATACACAAGGCCAACACACCCAGCCGCTCCATCATATCGGGCAATGGGACCCTGTGTGGGAACTTCTCTGGCTACATCAAGGGCATCCTGAAACCCATCGTACAAAGAACTCCCAGCTTCTGTCGCAACACTATGGGCTTTTTACAGAAACTCAGCACCCAAGGAGCAGTTGAACCAGGAACACTCCTCATCACAATGGATGTCTCGGCACTCTACACCAGCATCCCCCACAATGACGGCATTGCTGCAACTGCCTCAGTACTCAATGCCAACAACTGCCAATCTCCAGACGCAATTCTACAACTCATTCGCTTCATTCTGGACCACAATGTCTTCACCTTCAACAACCAGTTCTTCATCCAGACACATGGAACAGCCATGGGGACCAAATTTGCACCTCAATATGCCAACATCTTCATGCACAGGTTTGAACAAGACTTCTTCACTGCACAGGACCTTCAACCGGCGCTATAGACTTGACATTTTCTTCCTTTGGACTCATGGCAAACAATCACTGAAACTACATTATGACATCAACAAGTTCCATCCCACCATCAGACTCACCATGGACTACTCTCCAGAATCGGTTGCATTCTTGGATACACGCATCTCCATCAATGACGGTCAGCTCAGCACTTCATTGTACCGCAAGGCCACAGATAACTTCACAATGCTCCACTTCTCCAGCTTCCACCCTAAACACGCTAAAGAAGCCATCCCCTATGGACAAGCCCTCCATATATATAGGATCTGCTCAAATGAGAAGGATCGCAACAGACACCTCCAGACGTTGAATTATGCCCTCATAAGAACAGGATATGGCGCTCAACTCATCGATCGACAGTTCCAACGTGCCACAGTGAAAAACCGCACAGACTTCCTCAGAAGACAAACACGGGACACGGCAGACAGAGTATCCTCCGTCGTCCAGTACTTCCCCGGAGTGGAGAAGCTATGACATCTTCTCCGGAGCCTTCAACATGTCATCGATGAAGACGAACATCTTGCCAAGGCCATCCCCACACCTCCACTTCTTGCCTTCAAGCAACCACGCAACCTCAAACATTGAACGCAGCAAACTATCCAGTCTTCAGGAGAACAGTGACCACGACACCACACAACCCTGCCACAGCAAACTCTGCAAGACGTGCCGAATCATTGACATGGATGCCATCATCTCATGTGAGAACATCCACCAGGTGCACGGTACATACTCTTGTGACTCAGCCAACATTGTCTACCTGATACGCTGCAGGAAAGGATGTCCGAAGCGTGATACATTGGCGAGACCATGCAGACGCTACGACAACAGATGAATGGACACCACTCGACAATCACCAGGCAGGAGTGTTCCCTTCCTATCGCGGAACACTTCAGCAGTCAAGGGCATTCAGCCTCTGATCTTTGGGTAAGCTTTCTCCAAGGCGGCCTTCAGACAACACAGAATCGCTGAGCAGAAACCGACAGTCAAGTTCCGCACATGAGGACGGCCTCAACTGGGATCTTGGGTTCATGTCACACTATCTGTAACCCCCACGACTTGCCTGGGCTAGCAAACTCTCACTAACTGTCCTGGCTGGAGACAATTCACACCTCTTTAACCTGTGCTTAACCCTCTCTCCACTCACATTGTCTGCACCTGTAAAGACTTGATTATCTGTTAAGACTTGCATTCCAATCATTATCTTGTAATTGAGTTTGTGTCTATATATGCCCTATTTGCGAACCGAACTCTTCACTCACCTGATAAAGGGGCAAGGCTCTGAAAGCTCGTGCTACCAAATAAACCTGTTGGACTTTAACTTGGTGTTGTGAGACTACTTACAGTGTAACTTAACTAGAGAGAATGTCCAGCACAAACATGTGACAGTTGTTACAAGAGATGCATTACAAAATCAAACAGTTACGTCTAAATCTGTGAATTGATTAGGCTGCAGACTACCATGTCCAGTTTTGGAGACCTCACTTTGGAAAAAAAATTACAGCCATGGAGAAGATATCAAAGAGACTTACTAAGGTAATACCAGAACGAGGGACCAACATTGAAAGAATAAACAAGAGAAATAATGGCTGTTACTTGGGTACCCTGAGAAACAATGAAGCAGGTGTAATTAGGTTTAAACCACCACGACTATGAATCAACTTGAGAAGTCAATGAATGTCTCACCTTAATCACAATACCAGGAATCCCAACATCACACACGAGATACTCTCCGGGATATCCAAGCAAAGCATTTATCTGTATCTAAAAAATGTTTTGAAATAGTTTGGTACGTATAGATTAAGTCCCGCTAACAGAGGCACACTGTTACCATAGAGAGCAGACCTTGTTTAGGTTGTGAACACATCTTACCTCGTGTTTTAGTAGTTAATGTACCCAAAAGCAGCTGACAGTAGCTTTAGTGACTAGGATCGCACATTCCAGTGAGACACCTAGAATTTTATTGTATCTATCTTTTTCCAGTTCTCATGAAGACTCATTATGACCCGAAATGTTAACTCGTTCTCTCCACAGATGCTGTCAGACCTGCTGAGCATTTCCAGCATTTTTTATTCCAGAATTTTATAAAACAGATTACAAGAATCTATTTATCCACTGAGGAGCCAAAGTCTTAAATTTTATTGCAACTCCGTTACCCTGTACAGGTGCTCTTCAAACCTTGAGAATTGACCATGAAGTTTAATCAATCAATCGGTAAAGTACCCTATTCAGCTGAATGAATGCAGAGAAAGCAGATCCAGTTCTGTCACAGACACGTGAAGTTTAACTTGGGAAGGGGTCATTTTAAGGCCTGGTTTCCCAAAGAGCAGGAAGTAACTGAGGAAAGAAACTCCTCACACTGGTGATTCCTTCGTCATTGCAGTTACTTTGATAGTAAAAAAAAATCTTTCTGCTTCTGCTCTGAAGCTAGAAAATATCTTGGATTCAAATTAAAACTCAGGCACAAATGCAGTGGAGGAATCATGCCAAGATGTCAGAAAGAAAACACTCCCAGCAGAAAACATCCCAACATAACACACTTGAAGCAAGAGCCCAAAATAATTCTGAGGTGATAGAGTCCCAGTGCCCATATGTTCTGAATCTCTTAACATGAAGTAGTAATTTGCTAATACAGAAACAAACTTTTACTAAATGCTTCTAATCTGTATACAAATTAATTTGAATGAGACTATTCTAATGACACGAGTCAGATTGCAAATTGAAACAAAAACAGACTTTTTTTTTTAAAGTTCATGGATCATAGAATGACTACAGCACAGGAGGCGGCCATTCCTGGTCAATGCATCCAAGCCAAACGGTGAAGTGCAAAACAGGGCATGGATCCTTTCCTGATTAGTAAGTTTATTCACAGGATGCAGCATTACAGATCTCTGTGTCCAAACTTGTAACCCAGTGTTCCAGCTGACCATTTGTTCTCAGCCCTTAATCAAACAAAGACCATCATCCACATATCTTTAACAACATAACCAACCAAGCATTCACAACTTGACCAGTCACGTCCATGCAAGCTCTCTGCAAGAGCAACTAGATCAATCCCATCCCCTGGTTCTTCTCCATAGCTCAACAAATTTTCTCTTCAGATTATCCAGATCCTTTTTGAATTTCTTAATTGAATCTGCTGCCAGCACACATTCCAGATTCTTACCACTCACTGCAGACTCAATGGGCCGAATGGCCTCCTTCTGCACTCTGGGAACTCTACGGCTGGATAGCTTACCTGTGCATTGGGAAATAAAAACACTGCACCTTTAAGTATGCTATCTCTGAACCTCAAAACATTAGGCTGAACGTGAAATTTTAATTCTATTCACTATATATTGAATTCCTATTACATATTTTCTCTTCCAATTTCACAAACTATTGTATCTGATGTGAATATAGAGAATGCCCAACACAGTGAAGTGCAGCCAAAAATAAAGCAGTATCACACAGAGAATCATCCCAAGCTGTGTAAATGGAGAACAAAAATAAGCAATGCATTCTTTGTGAAGAGTTTAAAAAAGGTGACAAAAACTCTTGATCAATTGATTCGTTTTTCTTAAAAGGTGGATGGAGTTCCAGACAACAGGGCTGATGCAGCATTTTCTGTAGTCCAATGCTGTCAGAGGGGAAAATCCAGGATTTTCACCCAGCAGTGAAGCAACAGTAATATATTTCCAAGTCAGGTTGGAGTGCGACCTGGAGAGGTAGCTTTCTCATGTGTCTGCTGCCATTGTTCTTCTAGGTGGAGGAGGTTGCAGGTTTGGAAGGTGCCACTAAAGGAATGATCCAGTAACAAAGTGCTTTGTGAACCAAGTGCTAGGTCAGGAATTTGGTGCAAGTGGGATCTCAAATGATAAGCAATTCTCAAATGATAATTTAGAATAACAGACTCGGACTTGGAACTTAAACTACTAGTTAAGACACTGAGTTAACATAAACTGTCTGGCAGTGCAATTAACTGTCAAGCAACCGATACTGGATGATATTACTAAGCAGTTGTACCTTTGGTGTAAGTCCTAAGCTCTCTATACAAGTAGACAGCAGAGCAACTGGTGAACAGATTGCTAAGCCTGGAATTTGGTGCATAGAGGGAAGGGGGTAACCATAGAAACTAGAAGCAGGAGTAGGCCATTCAGCCCTTCAAGCCTGCTCCACCATTCAGTTTGATCATCAAATTCAATATCCTGATTCCCCCATTCCTCCATATCCCTTGATCCCTTTACCCCCAAGAGTTCTATTAATTTCTTCTTGAAATCAGACAAATTTTGGCCTGAACTACTTTCTGTGGTAGTGAATTCCACATATTCACCACCCTTTGGGTGAAGAAATTTCTCCTCACTTCAGTTCTAAAAGTTTATCCTCAAACTATGATATGACCCCCTAGTTCTGGACTCCCCCACCATTGGGAACATTCTTTCTGAATCTATCCTGTCTAACCCTGTTAGAATTTTAAGTTTCTATGAGATCCCCTCTCACGCTTCTAAACTCCAGTGAATATAATTCTAACCAACTTGGTCTCTCCTCATATGACAGACCTGCCATCCCAGGAATCAGCCTGGTAAACCTTCACCCTCTACAGATGGACATCCTTCCTCAGGTAAGGACACCAAAACTGCACACTCCAAGTATGTCCTCACCAACGTGCTATACAATTGCAGCAAAATATCCCTATTCCTCTACTCAAATCCTCTCGCTATGAAGACCAACATACCATTTGCCTTCTTTATTGTCTGCTGTACCTGCGCGCTTACTTTCAGCAACTGACGCATGAGGATTCCAAGGTCTTACTGAGTATCCACTTCTATCAATTTACACCCACTCAAGTTATAATCTGTCTTCCTATTATTGCTACCAGTATCAGTTGCTTGAGAGTTAATTGCCACTGCCAGACAATTTATGTTAATTCAGTATCTTAACTAACTTGTAGCTTAAGTTCCAAGTCCGATTCTAACTGCTATTCTAAATTAACGTTTGAGAAGTGATCAGTGAGATCTCACTTGCACCAAATTCCCGACCTAGCACTCGGTTCACAAAGTACTTTGTTACTGGATCATTCCTTCAGCGGCACCTTCCAAACCTGCAACCTCCTCCACCTAGAAGGTGTTGCTTCTTATTCTTTTGTTTTATTTCCAGTAGCTGTTGGTTGTTTTCCAGTTGTCTCCAAACTAGGAAACCGTAACTTACTATTACTTCAGCTAAATTTAGACGGCAATTAAAAGTCAACCACATTGCTGTGGATCTGCAGTCACGTGAAGGCCAGACCAAGATGGCAGATTTACTTCCCCAAACGACAGTAGTGAATCAGAGGTGTTTTTCTCACAATTGATGATGGTTGTCACGGTCAGCACTGTTGAGATGAGCTTTGGAATCCAGATGTATGAATTGAATTTGAATTCAATGTAAATCTCCCAGTTACCACACTGGGATCTAAATCAGTGTTCCCCAGGGCATCAGCCTGAGCCTCTGGATTACATGTCCAGTGATATTACCATGATGCCACCATCTTCTCAAATTATAATGCACTGCAAAATGGATGCAAAATTATATAGTTGCTATACAGGGTCATAGAATGAATTTTTCTTCTCCCTAAATCTCTCTTCTACAGTAGTCGACTCGGTTTACCCAAGTGACTATGATTTGTGTTTTTGACAAAAAATACAAACAGAACATTCAAACACAGAGCTTAACCCAAATTAAAGGGAGTCATAAGCAGCATAGTTCAAAAGAGGACGTGGGATAGCACCCGTCAGATAGTTATTCCCAACAGTACGCCATACATCAAGAAGAAAGACATTATATCTAATTGCTTCATAATGATAAATGTTAGATTCATTAAAGAGGATTGCAAAGTAATGAGAGAAAATTAAAAATACCTCATGGTCTCGTTATCACCTGTAGAATCAAGTCATAAAACTTTGCAGCATTTGCAAAGAAACCGGAATCAATACATCACAGGATCGGTTACTAATTTAGTAATCAAATAAAGAAAGTGAGACAGTCACGGTAGGACAGGTGGTGTTGTGCCAATGACTGCAAAGTGTGGGAGTTTGTGAAATGTACTGCAGTGCCCGACAACCATATCTACAGTAAGCATCTGCAAGCTTGAGCAACTTCGGATCTGAGTTGCTGAGCTGGAGTCCAAGCTGCAGAGCATCATTGAGAAGGAGAGTTTCCTAGACAACTAATATCAGTCAAGAGACAGTAACAATAAATAGAACTTGGTCAATGGTCAGGGAGAGGCAGGTGTGATCGCAAATCTGGCAGGTATAGGGAAGCAGCATGTATTCATGGAGCAGCCCGAATCCTCACCTTTGACCAATAGTTACAAGGTAATTGCTACCTGTGCAGGTGAAATGAGGGCTTGTAGCGTGGGTGAGCAAATTGAGCATGGCACTATGGTACAAGATGTCATTCAAATTGATAGTCAAGAGATAAATATTGTTTTCTGCAGCAATGATCAGGTCTCCCAAAGGTTCTGTTGCCTGCCCACTGCCAGGGTGAAGCATATAGGTGCAGCAGACAATAATGGCAGCAAAGGGATGTCTTGCTGCAATCATAAAGGGCCTTGAAGAGGCCACACCTGGAATATTATGTGTCGTTTTCGTCTCCTTATCCGAGGAAAATGTTCTTGCTATAGAGGGAGTGCAGCAAAGGTTTACCAGACTGATTCCTGGGATGGCAGGACTTGCGTATGAGGAAAGGGACGGCGATGGCCTTGTGGTATTTTCGCTAGACTATTCATTCAGAAACTCAGCTAATGTGCTGGGGACCCGGGTTCGAATCCCGCCACAGCAGATGGTGGAGTTTGAATTCAACAAAAAATATCTGGAATTAAGAATCTACTGATGACCATGAAACCATTGTCAATTGTTGGAAAAACCCATCTGGTTCACTAATGTCCTTTAGGGAAGGAAACCTGCTGACCACCTGGTCTGGCCTACATGTGACTCCAGAGCCACAGCAATGTGGTTGACTCTCAACTGCCTTCGGGTAACTAGGGATGGGCAATAAATGCTTGCCCAGCCAGCGACGCCCACGTCCCATGAATGAATAAAAGATTGAGTCGGTTAGGATTATATTCGCTGGAGTTCAGAAGAATGAGGGGAGATCTCATAGAAACCTATAAAATTCTAAAAGGACCAGAGTAGATGCAGGAAGGCTGTTTCCAATGGTGGAGGAGTCCAGAACCAGGGGTCATTGTCTTAAGTATACGAGGTAAACCTTTTAGGACTGAGATGAGGAGAAATTTCTTCACCCATAGAGTGGTAAGCTTGTAAAATTCTCCATCACAGAAAGCAGTTGAAGCCAAACAGTATACGTTTTCAAGAAGCAGTTAGATATAGCTCTTGGGGCGAAAGGGATCAAAGGATATGGGGGAAGGCTGGATTAGGCTATTGAGTTAGATGATCAGCCATGATCACAATGAATGTCAGAGCAGGCTCGAAAGGCCAAATGGCCAACTACTGCTCTTTTTTCTTGTTTCTATGTAACTCCTCATGGCTGGAGAGGAACTTGGTAGAAAAGGTCCCGTTGTTGTGGTCCACATAAGAACCAACAACATAGATGGAACTAGTTCTGCTGAGAGAATTTGAGTTAATAGTCCAAATTAAAATGCAAAATATCACAAGGTAATAATCTGAATTGTTGGCTGAGTCATGGGCCAACTGGCAGAGGGTCATGCAAATTAGAGATTTAGACTCAGACCTCTGATTTGGGAAGAGGAGGTTTGAATTCATGTACTGGTACCAATGCTCATGAACTATGGAACTATTCTGTTGGGATGGGTTCCATTAAACCGTGCTGAGATCAATGTGCTGGCAAATTATATAACTACGGCTGTGGATAGGATTTCAAACTAAAAAAAAGAGTGGGGGAAATAAAGGGATCGGGTGATGGGAAATTTAGAAATCTAAGAAAAATAACGAAGCAACAGCCATGTAGTAATTTGGATAACTTTAAACATGTATCAGCAAATAACACCGATGCAAAGAGTAGTACACAAGCAAACCAAAAGGCCTGTTGTCTGAATGCACAAAGTATTTGCAATATGCTTTGTCTCCTATTAATGTAGAATAGCCATCTGCACAATGGTCTGCATAGGCATCACTCTGCTCAGTCAGAAAGCAATTCATGTCATGATGCAAGACGATTACTAAGTAAACAGAGCTATAGGATTCTATGGGTTTTGAACAAAGATAAACTTTACTGTACAAGTTCAGAAAGATAAAACAATTTACAAGATCTCTAATATTATTCTCTAACATTCAGAGTAAGTATGAGGTACGTGTGAATTAACAGACGAACTGTGATCAGCCACACCAGACTACACAATAGCTGACAGATGCAACCAAAACAAATTCCATGGACATCTCAAATCAACCCAGGCATTTGTCACATTGTGAGCCAACCAAATCTCACTGAAACTTCATCTTCTCATGAGCATTTCCAATCTCCACATCTTGGAATACCCTTAGAACACTCTTCAAAAGGGGTACCATTGCCCCAACAGCCTGCAGCACAGAATCATCAACCTTTGGTTGCCTGTTCAGATCTTTGGGGCTTCTTTTTCGCTCACTGCACTGAAAGCCTGCTTCCTGCAGCTCTTTGTTGAATTTGGGACCTCTTACTCTGCTCTTTTCTTTAACTTCATTTTAAGGCACTTATTTCTGGCTGTGTCTCTTACCTGGTACCTTTCCACACCCCCCCCCTCCACAGTTTGGAACCCCTCCCTAAACCCTCCTATGTCCTGCTCCCTGGGACACCTAAAGGTAATGGCATCAGGTCATCCGACCTGTCTCTTTGCACTCTTTTTCCTTGTGCAAAGGGGTAGGGGGCCAGTCCCCAGCCTGAAGAACGTTAAAAAACCCAACCGCGCATGTGCGGTCAAATCCAGGCCAGCATATGCACAGAGGCCCAAGGTTTGTCAGGAATTGAAGTTCCTGACCTGCGAACTAAAGGAGGTAAATACCAAGTTTCTTAACATTATACACATGATTTAATTCTGGCACAAGATCGTGGACTCATAATCTTTACTATTGAGTAAATGGGACAGACTTCAATTCGAAATCTGGAAAGGAGAAACATTTTGAAAAGGAGTTAATGTAATTGCAAACAATCTGTAAATCGCAAACAAACGCTACAGTACCCAGTACCACCACCCAACTCCCCCTGCCCCCTCACCCACCCCAGGAAACTTTGCTTTGTGATGAGGTTGAAATAGGGAGAATTCACAGTTTCTCTATGTGCTGCCTCTTGATTTTTTTTCCTGCAGATCCAAAGGGATGTCCCTGTCTCTTCGGAAGCAGGGATGTGTCCAGCGGAGACCAAGTTTGTTATGGTCTCCTTTTTCACAGATTGAGTGAGAGTGTCTGTAAAAACAGTCAGGATGACGTAGAAAGAAGGAAACTGCACATATGCAGCATTGGCAGCAAACACAGTTTTGCAATAAGGTAGATGGGCAAGTGGCACAAATAAAGATAAATCACCATTTCAAAGACATTGTTACAAGGTAATAAGGGTTGGGAGATAAATATTCCAGGGTGCAGCACCTTACAAAATTTAAAAAACTCGTCCAGATAGTAAAGGATGACATAAGGACAGTAGCAAGAATGGAGCTTGGCTTGGAAGATCAGAAAGTACAAGCAATAGAGGTGGAGATTAGGAGTAACAAGGGTCAGAAACATTGGTGGGTGTAGTTTATAGGCCCCCTAAGGAGACATACAATTGGGCAGAGCATTAAACAAAAAGTACTTGGACCTTGCAACAAAGCTAATGTAATATTTGTGGGGGCTTTAATCTTCATACAGATTGAATCAATCACATTGGCAATGGTGGTCTGGAAGGGAAGTTGGCACAATGTTTTTATGACAGTTTCTTAGAACAATATGCTGTGGAATGGACAGGAGAGCTAGTATGATGTGATGAGGCAGGGTTAATTAGTACTCACATAACAAACGATCCACTGAAGAAGTGATCTTAATACAACTGAATTCTACATCAAGTTTGAAAACCACATTCTCCAAACACACACAAGAATCTTAAACTTAAATTAAAGCCAAACACACAGTATGAGGGGAGAGCTGGCTATGGTCAAAAGCTATGGTAAAAAATAAACATTGGAAAATATATAGAGAAACAATTCATAACGTTCAAAAAATACACTATTAAAAAGCAGAAACTCAAATAAATATTAATCCATGGCTTACCAAGTTAATTAAGCACAGTATTAGATCAAGAGAAGAGGCTTATATTGTGACAAAGAAGTTAACCATAAGAATTTGGAATGCTTTAGAAATCAGAAATGGGCAAAATAAATGTTGATAAAAGGGGATAAATAGAATGAGTAATCGAGTCAGGAATATAAAATTAAGTGTTTTTACAAGAACATAGAAAGAATGGCCAAAGTAACCATTGGTGAAATTATAATGGGGAAGGAGGAACTACAGGCTCAGAATATTTGTTCAATGTCTATCTTCATAATGGAAGACACAAATTACATAGCAGATACATGCGGCTAATAACCGTGAAAAATGTAACGTAATTATTAGCAGAGAACTATTACAGCAAGTCCAGGGACTCAAACCCAACAAATCCCCAGGGCTTGATGGCCTACACCCCAAAGTTCTAAAATTGGTAGCTGCAGAGATCATGGATATGGTGCTTTTCCAAAACTCCACACATTCTAAAATGGAGTTGGGATTAATATGGATGGATGGAGAGTAGTTTGACACACAGGGAGCTGAGAGCAAGGATAAATGGGGCATTTTCAAGTTGGCAGGTCGTGACAAGTGGAACACCACAAGGATCAGTGCTAGGTCCTCAGCTATTTAGAATCTATATTAATGTCTTAGATAGAGAGTGTAATGTATTCAAGTTTGCTAATGATACAGGTTGGTGGGCATTACGCAGCTTCAGGGCCAACCCACACAAACATATTTACAAGCCTGACAAGGGACCAGAGTAATCACTCAAAATAAGTGTAATTGTATCGACCAAATGAATGCTGTTCTTAACAACGGTTCCAAATTCATATCTACTGGTTCTGCCACTACACATGACTGCATAGCCCTGTTCCAAAACAAGCTACAAAAATGTTTGTGTAAAGAGTAACAAGTGGAGATGCTTTGCAGCATATATGGTAGGACTTGTCCTCATGGTTCACAAAATCCACACACATATGCCCCATTGCTTCCTATTTTAACAATGATTGATTCTGTGCAACATGAATTGGACAAATGGTCAAACAAATTACTACAGCCAGTTTTTGAGAGTTTTTCACCTCGTGCTGAATGATTGCTTCACCTTTGCCAAGATGATACACCTTGTTTGTGTGCTCGTTCAACATTGCAAGCTTATTTACAAAAGTGAATGGAAGGAAGGAAGCTCTTAATCTTTGCACCACATTGCTATATCATAGCAATACTATATAAACACTAGAATCATAGATTGAGGATAAGGGGTAAATCTTTTAGAGCGGAGGTGAGGAGAAATTTCTTTACCCAGAGGATGGTGAATGTGTGGAATTCACTGCCACAGAAAATAGTGGAGGCCAAAACGTTGTCTAATTTCTTCTCGAAATCAGATATAGCTCTTGGGGGTATAGGGCAAGGGATTTTTTGGGGGGGGGGTCCACTCCAGATCCAATGCTTGCAAACATTTTTGTCGGTTTGACCAGGAAACTTGTTTCTGATTAAATGAGCTGCAACCTCCTACCTTATTATAGGATTTTGTCTAACTGGGGCCGAAGGGCTGTTTTGTGCTGTAGTTTTCCATGTTACTATGATTTCTGATACATAAACAATGCGTTCAGGATCTGCAGCCACGTGCAAGGTTTTCGTCACATACCTTTTTTTATTTGTTCATGGGTTGTGGGTGTGACCGGATGGACCAGCAATTATTGTTGTCGAGAAGGTGATGGTGAGCTGCAGTCCATATGTTGAAGGAATGCCTACAGTGCTCTTAAGAAGGAAGTTCAAAGATCTTGACGTGGGCCTGGCAGATCCAAACTGAGTACCAGTCAACAGGTTATTGTTAAGCAAGTGCGCTTGATAGCGCTGTTGATGACCCCTTCCATCAAAGTACTAATGATTCAGGATAGACTGATGGGGTGGTAATTGGCTAGGTTGCATTTGTCCAGCTTCTTGGACAGAATATACTTGGGCAATTTTTCAAACTGTTAGGTGCCAGTGTTGTAGATTGACTGGAACAGCTAGGTTAAGGGTGCAGATAGTTCTGGAGCAGAAGTCTTCAGTGCTACTGCTGGAATATATTCATGCCCTTAGCCTTTGCCGTATCCAGTGCCTTCAGCTATTTCTTGATATAACATGGACTGAACCTAATTGGCTGAACTCGGGCATCTGTGATGCTGCAGACCTCAGGAGGCGGCCAAGATGAATGATACACTTGGCACTTCTGACTGAAGGTGGCAACAATTGCATCAATTTTGTCGTTGAACTGATGTGCTGGGCTCCTCCAGCAAGGATGGAGATATCTGCGGAGCTGCCTCCTCCAACAATTTGTTTAATTGTCCACCACCATTCGTGATTGCAAAGCTTAGATCTGAGGGATTGATTAATTCTGTCTATTACATGCCATTTTTGTTGTTTGGCATGCAAGAAGTCCTTTGCAGTAACTTCACTATGTTGACACCTCACTTTTGGGTATTCTTGGTGCTGCTCCTAGCACAATCTCTTCATTGAACCAGGGTTGACCTTGATGGTAATGGCGAAGTGGAGGATATACTTGGCCATGAGGTTACATATCACGGATGTACACAATTCTGCTGCTGATGGCCCAGAGCAACCCATGGATGTCCAGTTTTGAGTTGCAAATCTGTTTGAAATCTATCCCATTTAGCAGGGTTGTAGTGTCACACAACATGGACAGTATTCTCACTATGAAGACAGGACTTCATTGCCACAAAGACTTTCTGTGGTCACTCCTACTGATACTGTCATGCAGAGAGGCATCAGCAACAGGTAGATTGGTGAGGATAAATTTCCAGTCCAAATTTCCAGCTATGTCCTTTCAGACTCAGCCAGTACTACCAAGCCACTTTTGATGATAGACATTGAAGTCACTCTAAAGTATTATTGACTGTTAGGCTGTTGTTCAACTGGTCTATAGAAAGATTCCCCCAATTTTGGTATTAGTAAGGAGGGTTTTGCAGCGTCGACAGGGCTGAGTTTGCCGTTGCCATTTCTGATGCCTCGGTCGATACCAGATGGTCTGTTCGGTCTCATTTTTCCTTTTAGACGTTGTAGTCATTTGATACAACTGAGTGGCTTGCTAGGGCATTTAAAAGTCAATTACCTTGCTGTGGCTCTGGAGTCACATGTAGGCCACACCAGGTAAAGATGGCAGATTTCCTTCCCTAAAAGGGCATTAGCAAACCACATGGATTTTTGTGACAATCAACAACGTTCTTGTGGTCAGCATTAGATTAGCTTTTAATACCAGGTTTATTAATTGAACTTAAGTTCCACGAGCTGCCCTGGTGTAATCTGAACCAGGAAACCAGCATTAGCCTGGGCCTCTGGATTACTAGTCCAGTGACACTACATCTACGCCACCACACCCCCTTTAATATGCTCCATCTCTCACTCCCTTTTCCTCCACATGCTAGGTGAGAAATCAACTAATGGGTTCTGCATTACAGTCTACTGCAAGCCTACTTCACCAGTCAATAAACACATTGGATTCATGTTACTCAATTTAATTGGCCTAATCAACAATCTTGTAAATAGGGTCCTTAATCATTCGCATCCCTGCAAGCTTGAGGCAGAAATGGTGTACATCAAAACTATCCTGTAAGACAATGGTAATGTTGATCAGATAGTGTAAAACACAAACTCATTAATAGCGTGCGTGTACAAATATATATTTAAAAAACTATGGCCCATGTCAAAAAACGCCATTAAAATATCACAGAGACAGTAAGATGATGCTTTGCAATGAACAGGGGATCAACTCAGATTCTATCCTATCATTACTTTATTTACCATGCTACATCATTTAATATCTTAAAACCAGCATTTCAAATGCTAGACCCAAAATGAATCTAACCGCTTCCCATTTTAGTGGTTCAGATCATACCCGTCAATGCAGGCTGAAATTCTAGAAAGCAAGACCATAAAAATGAACGAGGATGTGAAACCCATAGGCAACCCTAATCTAAAACATGCCACAACCCATCAAATAAACATTCTTTTTAAAAAATGTTAGGCCTACTGAGAAGAAGTCAAAGAAGAAAGTCACCATATCAAATGGCACCATTACAGCAAACACTGTGTTCCAGGGTTTTAATAAATCACATGTCATTTTATTGCATATAGGAATCAAAGATACTCAAATCATGAAATGAAGATGCAGTGCCTATTGAATGGAGTACCGGTAAGTTGCAACATCAAAACAAGACGTGGTGCTTGTTTACTTGTGTAGGAATTGGAAACAATGTTGTTTTTCCATGCTGAGCAATATAGTACACTATGTATAAACTGACGTGATGCAATTTTTTATTTACAAGTTAAGTGCATCTGTTGTAAGCATTTAAAAGATTTGTGCAGCAACTACAAGCATATTGAATGCCGACAAAAGTATATACTTTTATCACACTATAGAGTTCTTCAGTTGCTGACTTCACAGCTTATATTTGGTCAATCTCCAGTTCCAGTCGCACTTTGAGATACTAAAGCAGCCCTTGCCCGAGGCAAAAACTGGACAACATTCAGGCTGACAATGATCTTTTACAAGAGAGAATCTAGCCATCTCCCCATGAAATCTGATGGCATTGCTATCACTTAATCAGACCCACTAACATTCAGGGGATCTCAACTAACTGGGTCTGTCACATACATACTGCAGTTACAAGAGCAAATCAGAGAGTATGCATTTTACAGCTCATGTCGAGACTCCTGAAGACTTTCCACTATCCACAAGACACAAATATCTACCTACCTGGATGAGTGCAGCCCTGACAGCACTCAAGCTCAACGCCCATCCAAAACAAAGCCCAGTCAACTGGCACTCCATCTACCAACTTAAATATACACTCACTTGACCATTGGCGTATCATAGTTCCAGTGTGCATTCTATGCCAGATGTATTAAAGCAAAGGGTGGCACAGTGGTTAGCACTGCTGCCTCACAGAGCCAGGGACTCGGGTTCAATTCCAGCCTCGGGTCACTGTGGAGTTTGCACATTCTCCCTGTGTCTATGTGGGTTTCCTTCAGGTGTTCCAGTTCCCTCCCACAGTCTAAAGATGTGCGGGTTAGGTTGATTGGCTATGCTAAATTGACCCTAGTGTCAGGGGATTAACAGGGTAAATATGTGGGGCTACGGGAATAACGGTGTGGGATTGTGGTCGGCGCAGACTCAATGGGCCGAATGGCCTCCTTCTGCACTGTAGGGATTCTAACTGCTCGACGTTTCTACAACACCCTACAAACCCACGACTTCTCTACTGCCTAGATCAAGGAGGGCAAACAGAAACAGAGCAACTGACTCAATACTTCCAAACGTGCAAGACTAAATGTTATTTCTGATGCTGATGGGGCTGGTTCAGTATTTACAGCACTCTTCTTTTTTCCCAAGACAAAATCCTATTTTCTGGTGACTTAAAATAAAAGTCTGCTTTGAATTTAATGCAACTGTCACAGCAGAAACTATAAATGAATACGAGACACAGCTACAAACTTTGATTAAAGATCATCGATTGGTGTAGCTGCTGGTAATCACTTTTTCAGTTCTCTGAAGCAGGAAGGGAAGGAATATGAAGCCGCACAAACCAAAAAGGTCCCACAGTTCAAACTTGGATTGAAATCAGAGTTTCTGACCTCAGTCAAGTTATACCGAATGCTGATATTGGTCTCACCGCCCTTGAAGGTCTCCCATACTGCTTGCAAGGCAGTGATCCTTCCTGAAACATGGACATAAGAACATAAGAACTAGGAGCAGTAGTAGGCCATCTGGCCCCTCGAGCCTGCTCTGCCATTCAATATCATGGCTGATCTTATGGACTCAGCTCCACTTACCCGCCCACTCACCATAACCCTTAATTCTTCCACTGTTCAAAAATTTATCTATCCTTGCCTTAAAAACATTCAATGAGATAGCCTCAACTACTTCACTGGGCAGGGAATTCCACAGATTCACAACCTTTTGTGTGAAGAAGTTCTTCCTCAACTCAGTCCTAAATCTGGGCCATGCCCCCTAGTTCTAGTTTCACTTCCCTGTCTTATCTATTCCCTTCATAATCTTATATGTTTCGATAAGATCTCCCCTCATTCTTCTGAATTCCAATGAGTATAGTCCCAGTCTACTCAGTCTCTTCTCATAAGCCAACCCTCTCAACTCCGGAATCAACCAAGTGAATCTCCTCTGCACCCGCTCCAGTGCCAGTATATCCTTTCTCAAGTAAGGAGACCAAAACTGTACACAGTACTCCAGGTGTGGCCTCACCAGCACCTTATACAGCTGCAACATAATCTCCCTGTTTTTAAACTCCATCCCTCTAGCGATGAAGGACAAAATTCCATTTGCCGCCTTAATTACCTGCTGCACCTGCAAACCAACTCCTTGTGATTCTTGCACAAGGACACCCAGGTCCCTCTGCACAGCAGCATGCTACAATTTTTTACCATTTAAATAATATTCCATTTTGCTGTTATTCCTACCAAAATGGATGACCTCACATTTACCAACATTGTACTCCATCTGCCAGACCCTCTCCCATTCACTTAGACTATCTATATCCCTTTGCAGGCTTTCAGCATCCTCTGCACACTTTGCTCTGCCACTCATCTTAGTGTCATCTGCAAATTTTGACACACTACACTTGGTCCCCAACTGCAAATCATCTATGTAAATCGTAAACAATTGGGATCCCAACACTGATCCCTGAGTCACACCACTAGTCACTGATCGCCAACCAGAAAAACACCCATTTACCCTCACTCTTTGCTTTCTGTTAGTTAACCAATCCTGTAACCATGCTAATACATTACCCGTAACACCGTGCACCTTTATCTTATGTAGCAGTCTTTGGACCTTGTCAAATACCTTCTGGAAATCCAGATACACCACATCCACAGGTTCCCCATTGTCCACCGCACATGTTCTCAAAGAATTCCACTAAATTAGTCAAACATGACCTGCCCTTCATGAACCCATGCTGCGTCTTACCAATGGGACAATTTATATCCAGATGGCTCGCTATTTCTTCCTTGATGATAGATTCAAGCATTTTCCCGACTACAGAAGTTAAGCTAATCGGCCTATAGTTACCCGCCTTTTGTCTACCTCCTTTTTTTAAACAGTGGCATCACATTTGCTGTTTTCCAATCTGAGAACCACCCCAGCGTCCAGCGGATTTTGGAAAATTACCACTAGTGCATTCGCGATTTCTCCCGCCATCTCTTTTAGTACCGTGGGATGCATTCCGTCAGGACCAGGAGACTTGTCCACCTTGTCTACCTCACTGGCTAGAGGGGAAGTCACAGAGGATTAGAGAATAGCCAATGTTGTTCCTTTATTTAAGAAGGGTAGCAAGAATAATCCAGGTAATTACAGGCCTGTGAGCCTTACTTCAGTGGTAGGGAAATTATTGGAGAGGATTCTTCGAGACAGGATTTATTCCCACTTGGCAATAAGTGGACGTATTAGTGAGAGGCAACATGGTTTTCTGAAGGGGAGGTCGTGTCTCACGAACTTGATCCAAGTTTTTCGAGGAAGTGAAGAAGATGACTGATGAAAATAGGGCAGTGGATGTTGTCTACATGGACTTCAGTAAGGCTTTTGACAAGGTCCCTCATGGCAGACTGGTGCAGAAGGTGGAGTCGCATGGGTGAGGTGAGCTAGCAAGGTGGATACAAAACTGGCTCCGTCAAAGAAAGAGTTTTAACAAAACCAGGTTAAAGTCCAACAGGTTTATTTGGTAGCAAATGCCATTTAGCTTTCGGAGCTCTGCTCCTTCGTCAGATGGAGTGGAAATAGGCAGATTTCCACTCCATCTGACAAAGGAACAGCGCTCCGAAAGCTAATGGCATTTGCTACCAAATAAACCTGTTGGACTTTAACCTGTTGTTAAAACTCTTACTGCGTTCACCCCAGTCCAACGCCGGCATCTCCACATCATGTCCATCAAAGAAGACAGAGGGTAGCAGTGGAAGGGTGTGTTTCTGAAAGGACGGCTGTGACAAGTGGTGTTCCTCAGGGATCAGTGCTGGGACCTTTGCTGTTTGTAATATATATGTGTATATATATATATATATATATATAAATGATTTGGAGGAAAATGTAACTGGATTGATTAGTAAGTCTGCGGACGACACAAAGGTTGGTGGATTTGCGGATAGCTATGAGGACCATCAGAGGATACAGCAGGATATAGACCAGTTGGAGACTTGGGCGGAGAGATGGCAGACGGAGTTTAATCTGGACAAATGTGAGGTAATGCATTTTGGAAGGTCTAATACAGATAGGAAATATACAGTAAATGGCCTCTTTCGTGATAATGATAGTTTCTAGGTCCTTACCTGCCATAGCCTTCCTGTCATCAATTTTTGGCATGTTATTTGTGTCTTCCACTGTGAAGACTGACACAAAATATCTGTTCAATGCCTCAGCCATTTTCTCATTTCCAGTTATAACATCCCCCTTCTCGTCCTCTAAAGGAGCAATGTTTACTTTAGCCACTTTTTCGTTTTATATATTTGTAGAAACTTTTGCTATCTGTTTTTATTCTGAGCTAGTTTACTCTCATAATCCATCTTACTTTTCTTTACAGCTTTTTTCGTGTCTTTCTGTTGACATTTAAAGAATTCCCAATCCTCTAGGTTCCCACTAATCTTTGCCACTTTGTATGCATTTTCTTTCAATTTGATACCCTCCTTTATTTCCTTAGATATCCATGGCTGATTATCTCTTTTTCTACAGCCCTTCCTTATCACTGGTATATAAGTTTGCTGAGCACTGTGAAAGATCGCTTTAAAAGTCCTCCACTGTTCCTCAATTGTCCCACCGTAAAGTTTTTGCTCCCAGTCTACCTTAGCTAACGCCTCCCTCATTCCTTTGTCGTCTCCTTTGTTTAAGGCAAGACACTGGTATTGGATTTTACTTTCTCACGCTCCATCTGCATTTTAAATTCAACCATATTGTGATCGCTTCGTCAGAGAAGATCCCTATCTGCAAGATCATTAATTATTCCTGTCTCATTACACAGGACCAGATCTAGGATAGCTTGCTCCCTCGTAGGTTCCATTACATACCATTCAAGGAAGCTATCACAGATACATTCTATGAATTCCTCCTCAAGGCTGCCTTGACCGACTGATTTGACCAATTGATCTGTAGATTAAAATCCCCCATGATAATTGCTGTACCATTTTTATATGCATCAGTTATTTCTTTGTTTATTTCTCGCCCCACCATGATGTCATTATTTGTTGGCATATAGACTATGCCCATCAGTGACTTTTTCTCATTATTTCTAATTTCCACCCAAATGGATTCAACCTTTTTTTCCCACAGAACCTATATCATCTTTCTCACTACCACCCTGATGTCATCCTTAAATATCAGAGCTACCCTTACCTTTCTGTCGGTCTCTCCGAACAGTCTGATACCCCTGGATATTTAACTCCCAGTCGCGACCATCCTGCAACCATGTCTCTGTAATGGCCACCAAATCATATTCGTTCGCAATGATTTGTGCCATCAACTCATTTACCTTGTTTCGAATGTTACGAGCATTCAGATAAAGTGCCCTTATGCTAGTTTTTGTACCTTCTTTTTGAATTCTAACACTTCCATTAATAACATCCCCTGAGTTCTCCTTCCTTTTAACTTTTTTCCTGATTTTTGATGTACTTGGAACATTCTCCCCACATTTTGTCCTTGCTCCCTTTATCTCGGACTCCTTACATAGGTTCCTAACCCCCTGGCATATTAGTTTAAACATGTATGAATGTCATATACAGTTGGACTTGGTTTTGTCTCTACTGCCTGGTAGAGAAAGTACCAAAGAGCATCTGGCAACAATGGAACAGAGCCAAGAACAACGGTCTTCAGGAGAACAAAAAAACAAAACATACAAAAAACAATGATATCCATGCCAGTTTTACATGCAACATTCAGGTTCGACTTCAACTCCATCTACAAGATAGCCCAAGTCTGCTTAATGAATGGCACTGCAACCTTCTAGATGAGCACGACTGAACAAGAAGTAACTTACCCACCTAGCCATTACAGCATTAGTTTTGAATCAGTTTTGTTTTGATTATAACTTCATCCCTCAAAAGGGTCACCACACCCATAACCCATCTGGCTTCACTGGAGTGGCATATGCAATACTGAGCCTATTGTGTATCTGCCACTATCCCACAGTTAGCCTGTGAGAAACTGATTCTGGTTACAGATGGGTGGGAACACACAGCTGCAGTCTAAGCTGAATCCATCCATACTGAAAATGCTATTAGGAGGCAGCTGCTCTGCTTCAAACATTGGCAGTCTGTTGTGTTAGAATCACAAAATTACCAATCCTGTCCGCCAATGCCACCAACTGCTCTTGGAAAATAAAGCACTGTCCTTCATGATTCTTCCAAAATATTCATAATTCACATTATACTAATGTAAAAATATTCCCAATGTGATCAAATACCTGTTAATATATTAAAAGCAGTATGTCAGCATGGAGATCATTACAGGTGCAAAACAATTAATTTGAGAGAAAAAAAGCAATTAGTTGGATGGTTTTAAGCTGGAACCAAAACAAGTGCACAATTCACAAATTTCATCAAACATTTAAACCTTGCGGTTACCTAATTATATTTTAAAATAATGTTTTGTGCAATAAATGATTAAAAATGTCTTGTATTGACAACGTGTATATCATCTATCCAATTTACAGTCAGTCAACATAACCAGAGGCAAACTGTTTGTATCAGAATAAAAACTAAACATCCAGCATGCATTTCCATTCTATCACACTCTAAGTGACATATTGCAAGTGTGCCACATTGCAAAAACTTCAAGAGAAGCAATCATTTGAAGTGTTCAAAATCCTTCCAACAATTCAAAATATCTTCACTCAGGCAACAGCTAGAGGAAACTCTGACTACCAGTTAGATTACCAATCGTGCTTATGCAAGCCAGGGCTCTGAACCAAAGGCAGAGCAGCAATAAACTCGGACCAAACCTGTGTTTATTTAATAGCAATTAGACTCTTGGGGCCTGAAAAAGGATACTACTATCTTTCAACAGAAAACGACATTGGTACAACACTCCTGCCTTTATAGAACAATTTATAATCTGACTTACCGTGAATCTACCACCAGCAGGTCCATGATGTGGATGGGTGTATAAAATGAAGAAACTGGTATGCATTTTATATCATACTTTGCTGTATTAAAGTTTCCACGCACATAATTGTCTCAAATTTCATATTCATAAAAACACAACAGTCATAACAGAAAGGGTAAATAACATACCAATCAGCAAGAATATTTTAAAAACCATGAAGTTCATAAATGCACATCAAGAGGCAAACAGCAACCAATACACAAAACAACAAACAGTTCCAAATGTTTTGAAAATATTTTAAACCAGTTTGCTTTCTCTACCAAATTGAACCACAATTACAAGTAAAGTTTGTAACATCATAAAATTGACCAAACTTAGCTAAACAATTTCAATATTCAAAATGGGTCTAACAAGATTTTCCACTGGAAGCATAAAACTGTAGGAGAAGCCTGTGCTTATGATCACGCAGGTGGACAGGCCAGGACCACCACTGCAGCTGAAGTGACTCAAAAATATACCCAGCATACATCTAGAAAGAACGAAAGAAAGCAAGACCAGCTACTATATGCAGCACTTCCTATTAATTAGCCTTACCACTCAACTCTGGTGCATCAATGGAAAAATTTAGGGCAGCAAAAGTAATCAGAATTTGTTATTTGGGTTGATCAAAAACAAGCAAAGCATGAATCATAGAATAGAATCCCTACAGTGCAGAAGTAGGCCATTCGGTCCATCGAGTCTGCACCGACAACAATCCCACCCAAGCCCTATCCCCAGAACCCCACATATTTACCCCGCTAATCCCTCTAACCTATGCATTCCGGGACACTAAGGGACAATTTAGCATAGCCAATCAATCTAACCCCCACATCTTTAACTGTGGGAGAAAACTGGAGCACCCAGAGGAAACCCACGCAGACACGGGGAGAATGTGGATAGTCAGAAGCTTTTTCGCAGGGTGGAAGAGTCAATTACTAGGGGGCATACATTTAAGGTACAAGGGGCAAGTTTTAAAGGAGATGTACGAGGCAAGTTTTTTTTACACAGAGGGTGCCTGGAACTCACTGTCGGGGAGGTAGTGGAAGCAGATACGATAGAGAGTTTTAAGGGGTGTCTGGACAAATACATGAATAGGATGGGAATAGAGGGATATGGTCCCCAGAAGGATAGAGGATTTTAGTTCAGTCGGGCAGCATGGTCGGTGCAGGTTTGGAGGACCTAAGGGCCTGTTTCTGTGCTGTAATGTGCTTTGTTCTTTGTAATGTGCAAACTCCACACAGGCAGTGACCCAAACCGGGAATCGAACCAAGGTCCCTGGAGCTGTGAGGCAGCAGTGCTAACCATTGTGCCACCAGGTAGCTTTATTGCAGAAAATCGTTTTAGGTTACTGTATTTAAGGGGCTGTTTCCATTGAAATAACTGTTTATCCCTCAAATAACGCCACCAAAATATATTAATTGGTCTCCCTGTGTGCAAAGTGGTTACATAGTTTGCCTTCAACAATCATGTCAAAACCAACTCATTAACTGTAAAATGCTTTAGCACAGGACATGAAAGGTGCTATGCAAAGCAGAAGTTTTTAATCTCCCAGTCTGTCAAGGATTTATGTAAACACCACCATCCCGGGGGGGGGGGGGGGGGGTGTGATTTCTTAAACTTTTTCATATCAGTGGAGAAATGCACATTCTAGAATCTGAAATAGCATAAACTCCAACCCATCGAAAGCAAGGTCATGTGCCTTCAAAACCATTGAAAATGGGCAATGAAAATACTGAAAGAGGGTAATGGAGCAGATCAAAAATAGCTGAACAATTCAGTTCTAGAGTCCCTTTGTTTAAATTGCTCATCTGAAAAGCAGTCAGGGGAGTGCTGAGGTAAACCATTTGATTGTCTTAGCCCCTGCAGCAATTCTTTTTTGCTCCATGTGGTTCTATATGATCCTTTGCTGGGTAAGCCATAAATTGATGATTGTGTGAAATGTTCAGTCAAATGCTCAAATCACAAGAATGTCACATGTCTCTGATCCATGTGACCACTGCAATACTCTGCGTACCCATGAATTGTGATTAGAAAGCTTTGTAGGATTCTGGCAACACCAACGTCAAATCTGTAATGCTCTTGTAGGATTGGGAGAAGACTCCGTTTAAAAGCTCGCATGTCTGTGATATTGTTAATCTAGGCTCTCACCAATGCCTGCAGATCCAATTTGCTGCACAGCAGGGTTACTGACAAAAGCTATAGCCTGTTACGCCAAGATGTGGTTTAATTCACATACTGTGGCTATTCCTACAAAGGGTAGGATATCCTACCCGAAAAGGGAAATAAATGTCTCACGAGAGCAAGTGGCTGTTGGGGAGTTTGTGGAGCCTATCCATTTA
Organism: Mustelus asterias; assembly: GCF_964213995.1. Taxonomy (NCBI): domain Eukaryota; kingdom Metazoa; phylum Chordata; class Chondrichthyes; order Carcharhiniformes; family Triakidae; genus Mustelus; species Mustelus asterias. Next base: position 37,714,979 of record NC_135822.1, read on the forward strand.
ATACAATTCTCCAGAGACCATAATTTATGACAGAGATAGCTCCCCTTGGTTAATCTTTATTTCTTCAGATAGTGAAATGCTTCAGAAAGATCTTCCAATTATATAATTGCTTAAGTCTTCAGAGAATTTTGCAACCAATGAACTAACTGAAGCGCTATCAGTGTTATTTAGGCAAATCCAAAGATGTGCAGGTTAGGTGGATTGGCCATGGTAAATTGCCCCTTGTCAGAGGGATAAGCAGGGTAAATATGTGGGATTATGGGGATAGGGCCTGGGTGGGATTGTTGTCAGTGCAGGCTCGATGGGCTGAATGTCCTCTTTCAGCACTGTCGGGATTCTATGATTCTAAATACAGCAGCCTATTTGTGCAATGCAACATCTCTCAAACATCAATGAGATGACTATCAGTTAATTTGGTTTGGAAAGAAAATAGCAACCAGAACACTTGTACACCTTGCTCATTGCCAATAATGCTACAGGATCTTTTGCACCCACCTGAACTACAAAAATAAGCATCATCATCCAAAATACTGTAGTTCCAGCATTGATAACATATATTGGTACTACAATGAAGCATCACCCTCAATTATAAACTCAGGTGCCTGGAATACCACAAAAGCACAATCCTGAGGGACAAGAATGTTATCAGTCAAGCCAAGCTGATTCTTCTTTGACAAGAAACCTATGGCAGGTGAGGACCCAGAAATGATTATCACGAAAGCAGCAGCGTTAGGTAAGCTAATAGGACGAAAGGTAGACAAGTCTCCTGACCCTGAAGGAATGCATCCCGGGGTACTACAAGAGATGGCAGGGGGAATAGCAAATGCACTCGTAGTAATTTACCAAAATTCGTTGTACCTTGGGACAGTTCCAGCAGATTAGAAAACAGCAAATGTGCCGCCACTGTTTCAAAAAGGAGGTAGAGAAAATGTGGGTAACCATAGGTCAGTTAGCTTAACTTCTGTAGTAGGGAAAATGCTTGAATCGATCATCAAGGAAGAAATAACGAGACATCTGGATAGAAATTGTCCCATTGGAAAGACGCAGCATGGGTTCATAAAGGCAGATCACGTTTAACTAATTTAGTGGAATTCGTTGAGGACATTACTAGTGCGGTGGACAACAGGGAACCGAAGGATGTGGTGCATCTGGATTTCCAGAAGGCATTCGACAAGGTGCCGCACCAAAGACTGCTGCATAAGATAAAGGTGCACGGCGTTACGGGTAATGTATTAGCATGGATAGAGGATTGGTTAACTAACAGAAAGCAAAGAATGGGGGTAAATGGGTGTTTTTCTGGTTGGCGATCAGTGACAAGTGGTGTGCCTCAGGGCTCAGTGTTGGGACCCCAATTGTTTACAATTTACATAGATGATTTGGAGTTGGGGACCAAGTGTAGTGTGTCAAAATTCACGGATGACACCAAGATGAGTGGGTAGAGCAAAGTGTGCAGAGGATGCTGAAAGCCTGCAAAGGGATATAGATAGTTTAAATGAGTGGGCAAGGGTCTGACAGATGGAGTACAATGTTGGTAAATGTGAGGTCATCCATTTTGGTAGGAATAACAGCAAAATGGAATATTATTTAAATGGTAAAAAATTGTAGCATGCTGCTGTGCAGAGGGACCTGGGTGTCCTTGTGCATGAAATCACAAAAAGTTAGTTTGCAGGTGCAGCAGGTAATTAAGGCAGCAAATGGAATGTTGTCCTTCATCGCTAGAGGAATGGAGTTTAAAAACAGGGAGATGTTGCAGCTGTATAAGGTGCTGGTTGAGGCCACACCTGGAGTATTGTTTACAGTTTTGGTCTCCTTACTTGAGAAAGGATATACTGGTGGGGGCAGGGGCGGTGCAGAGGAGATTCACTAGGTTGATTCCGGAGTTGAGAGGGTTGGCTTATGAGGATAGACTGAGTAGACTGGGGCTATACTATTTGGAATTTAGAAGAATGAGGGGGGGGGATCTTATACAAACATATAAAGTTAAGAAGGGAATAGATAAGTTAGAAGCAGGGAGGTTGTTTCCACTGGGTAAAACCAGAACTAGGGGACATGGCCTCAAAAGCAAGGAGGAGCAGATTTAGGACTGAGTTGAGGAGGAACTGCTTCACCCAAAGGGTTGTGAACCTGTGGAATTCCCTGCCCAGTGAAGCAGCTGAGGCTACCTCCTTGAATGTTTTTAAGGCAAAGATAGATAAGAGTTTTGAACAGTAAAGGGATTAAGGGTTATGGTGAGCGGGTGGGTAAGTGGTGCTGTGTCCACGAAAAGATCAGCCATGATCTTATTGAATGGCAGAGCAGGTTCGAGGGCCAAATGGCCTACTCCTGCTCCTAGTTCTTATGTTCTTTAACTGCAATGGTGTCAATTAGTTTACTTCATTAATCAATGTAATATAAGTAGCTGCTGCCATGAACCCCAACACTTAAAAACTGCCAAAAAATGTTGGCACCCATTATGAATTATTCCGTGAAAAGGAGATTTTGCATGTAGACAAAGAACTAAGCATTAATGAAAAATAGAGCTTGAAATGCCTCTACTGGGATTTTTCCTCAACCTTTTAAGAATCCCAAGATACTTTCAACCCGTTTCATCATGGACTGCAGCTTCCTTATATAAACTTCTGCAATCATCCAAATTAGGATAGCAATGAATGTGTTTAGCTAGGAGGCTGCCACTATGGATTCAAAAATATTTGGTGCTCTTAACAAATCAACTAGAAGCAGTCTGTATTTACAATTTTGGCTCCTCTGGTGGGAAAATCTTCATTTAAGCCTCTGTCTGTCAGTACCCTGAATTTAATCTATTACGTGTTGTAATTTTATCAGCTTTAACTTCAAGAACTCACAAATGCATTGTTCAGTTGTTTAAGAATCATCAAGATAATGGCAGTCAATAACAGAATGTCATCTTAGCCTTCATTTCTCTCTATAGGTTAGAGGAAGATTAATCGGTGAGAACTCTTCCCACCCTCCCCCCAATCCTTCAAGCCATAATTTGGGATATTTTATCTGCGATGCAGACTCAAGACGACAAACATTAGTTTACACTCGTCTAAAAATGGAACTTTCAACACTACAATACTTCCTCAATGTTGTAGTGGAAATATAAAATTCTCGAGATCAGTTGGAGAAAATGTACACCTCAAGCAAATAATTTTAAAGGTGAAAACCTCTGAATATCAAAGCTTACCGAGAACTCAGAACATTTGAAAATGACCACTCAAGCTACTAAACTGATACAATTGCTTATGTAAAGATTGCATGAAAGGCAATGTATTTTTTATGTAAAGCATTAAAATATTGCTGCTATAGATCAGAGTCAGAACAAGGAATTCTGAGGCAGCACAGCCCCATCCACAGTTCCAAAACGAAACAATATAAGCAGCAGCAAACAGATCATAATTTCACTCTTGGATATCATAGTTCTTATTTAGATAAACAAGTACCATGTGAGAATTCCAGGAGGCTTCTTGTTTCCTGGCTAATCACGTGTGCAGGAAGTGTCTCTAGTTTCTCAAACTGAAGTTCAGAGTTTTGGAGATGAGAAGCAGGGCAGGGTATACAAAACACTGGGGATTCCCAGAAGCACACTTTCCAGGAGGTGCTCACCCTGCAGAAGTTCAGGAAGATAATAAACAGATTCCTAGGCATTGGAATCAACCCTGAAGCAAAAGAGTCCTATTCTCAATGGATGGAATGCATCTCAACAAAGCTGGGATTAATGTTTTTGTTGGGAGGTTAACTATACATTGGGGCAGTTTAAATTGACTTGGCAAGGGTGAATGAAGAGAAACAAGTCACACAGGAAATCGGGAACAGAATAAATTATTGTCCAGAAATAAAAAGCAGAGAGGGAGGCTAATGGAAAACAATTTGAGGTGCATTTAGAGTCTATTTCAATGAAGAAGGATTCATAAAATAGGCAAAGCCTATTTTTTTGGAACTACGAAAGAGAGAAACTATTGCACTGCTGAATATGTACCATAGATCACAAAATAATGCGGGAACAGTAGTGATAATGGGGGAATTGAATTATCAGAACCAGACTGGGATAGTGTAAAAGAATGAAATGTGTACAAGAGAACTGTCTTGATCACTTGTGTTTCCACCTTAAAGGGGAAGAGGAATCACTGAATCATCTGAAGAATGAAGTGGGGCAAGTGGAATTGGTTTCAATGGAAGAACATGTGAGGAAATCACAATGATTACAATGGTTATCAAAAAGGACAAGGTACAATCAAGTGTAAAAATACTCAATGGGAGGAAAGCTAACTTCAACTGAGTTGAAAAGATTTGGTCCAGGTGTATTGATATCAAAAATCAGTAGGCTACACAGCAATTAAAACAATCGGAAGCATTTAAGGAAAGATGGCTCAGGTACAAAGCAGACAAATTCCTATGAGTGAGAAAAAGAACATTCAATGTTTGAGCTCCTTGGATGATTCAAGATAAAGATTAAAATGAAACAGCAAGAGGCTTACAACATTTGTAGTACAATTTTTTTTATTCTTTCATGAGGTGTGTGTGTTACAGGCAAAGCCAGCATTTGTTGCCCTTGAACTGAGTGGCTTGATGGGCAACCTCAGGGGGCAGTTAAGAGCCAATCACATTGCTGTAGGTCTGGAGTCACATGTAGGTCAGGCCTGGCAGATTTCCTTCGCTGAAGGGCATCTGTGAATCAGATGGGTTTTTACGACCATCAACAATGGTTTCATGGTCATTACCAAGACTAGCTTTCAGTTCCAGATTTGTTGAATGAACTTAAATCTGCCAACTGACATAGTGGGATTTGAACCCATGCCCCAAGACCATTATTAACCCTGGGGCTCCGTATTCTAATCCAGTAACATTACCACTTTGCCACGATCACCCCAATGCCACCTGCCCTATTTATAAGAAAAACAGGTTGAATATAAAAAGTACAGCCGAGTTTTGAGGAAAAAAAGAGGGGTAAACAAGAGTCTAGATTAGCAGCTAACATAAAAGGGAATCAAAAAGTATTTTCTGAGCACTAATAGTAAAAGAGCAGTCAAGAAAAAGATGAGCTGATTCAGAAGCATAAAGGGAGATATTCTTGTGGTGGCAGAGTACTAAATGAGTACTTTGCATCCATCTTCATTAAAGAGAAGAGAATGCCAGTGTAGCAGTCTAAATAGGATGCATCCTATGATACTAAGCAATGGAGGTAAAAATTGTGGAGGGGCTCTACCCACAATTTTTCAATCCTCCTTGGAAACAAGGTGCTATGCCAGAGGACTGAAGGATTACAAGTGTTACACCTGTTTAAAAATGGGAAGAAGCATAAACCCAACAATGTTCAGCACCATTCCCAACACCTCAGATACTGAAGCAGTCCATGTTCAAATGCAGCATGAGCCGGACAATATCCAAGCTTGCGCTGATAAGTGGCAAGTAACATTCGTGCCATACAATGACTACCTCCAACAAGAGAGAATCTAACCATCACCCCATGACATTCAAGGCATTAATTACCATTGCTGAAATCTCACTAACACCAACCTGGGGGTTACCATTGACCAGAAATGGAATTGGACTAGCCATATAAATACTGTGTCTACAAGAACAGGTCAGAGGCTAGGAATCCTGCAGCAAGCAATTGACCTCCTGAGTCCCCAAACCTGTCCATCACCACCAAGAGTGTGATGGAATATCCTCCACTGGCTTGGATGAGTGCAGCTCCAACAACACTCAAGAAGCTCGACACCATCCAGGACAAAGCAGCCCACTTGATTGACACCCCATCCACAGACATTCATCCCCTCCACCATCAGTGCGAAGTGGCAGCCATGTGTACCATCTGCAAGCTGCACTGCAGCAACTCACCAAGGCTCCTTCGTAAGAACCTTCCTAATCCGAACATCTACGAATACGTAGGACAAGGGCAACAGTAGAAGGGAGCACCATCACCATCAAATTCCACCGCACACTATCCAGACATGCTACCACATCACCTTTCCTTCAGTGTCGCTGGGTCAAAATCCTGGAACTCCCTCCCTAGTAGTACTGTGGGTGTACCTACTTACACCACATGGACAAAAGTGTTTCAAGAAGGCAAGTCATCATCACCTTCTCAAGGGCAATTAGGGATATGCAATAAATGCTGGTTGAGACAGTGATGCCCATACTCATGAAAGAATAAAATTTTAAAAAATTCTATGAAATGATCAACCTTTTATCCTGCAATTTTTTGAAAAGATAATGAACAAAACTTATTCAAGGAGAAAATGCAGGAGGGGGGTGACTTGATAATATTCAAATTCGGATATTGAATATTACTCCCGAATATGAAAGACATATTATGCACAAAGCAGTCATACCAAGTTCTGTTACATCAAGAGCTGTGAAACACGCCACAATTCCCTTTTTGTTTGTCAATTAACATCAGCTTTAGGGTGGGTTGGGAACACTACACAAAAAACACTAAGTACTAAACAGTCTTATTTCACAATTGTAACTGATAGAGAAAACAGTATGTCATAAAAAGCCAAGAGAAAAAACAAGTCATGGTGTTCAGTGCCTTACAACAACAGTGACAGTCTACATCATACACTCATTCCATCAATTCAATTTTGAGCTTTACCAAATGCCACCTTTTCCAAAGCAATTCAATAAACAATCAAATTAGGTCATTACTGATAAAATGTCTGTACTTGTTGCGATTATCTGTGACAAAAGGCAGATAATTTTGAATTTCAATACACAAAAACACAACACATTGAAGCTTTCTGTATTATCCACCAAACATTAATTTACTGGACTCATTCATAAACAAGAATGAAACTCAAGCAGAAAGCAAAATTTCCGTCTAATTTACTGCATTACCTTTGATTTTGTTTACGAATCATGTGTTTGACATTTGTGCAGTCAACACACCAAGCAAAGCCTTGGCAACATGACACAGGAATCAGATAAAAATCAGTGGGGTAAGAGCCGATAAAAGGTTTTTGGCATCATAGTTCTCATATCTAATTCCAATATCAACAAATTGCCATTAGGATTTTAGGACAGCTGTTTAACAGGAAATACAAACTTTTACAAATTCAAAATCCTTGTTAAAAAGGAGCATACTCACTGTATATTGGACCGTTGCTACTGCTGCCTGGGGAGGGTAGATGCGTTCTTCAAGTGTCTGTTGTACAGGTCCTCTGGCAATTCTGTAGTAAAATGGGGTGTTAAGGAAAAACAAATGTTCAAAGGGATCACTTTCTATTCCAGGACTGCTCTTTCCAGTACTGTTCATTCCAGCTTCAATCAAATGATTCTACTAAACCAATCCTACTGCCCAACAACTATTAAGCAAATCTTCATGTTAATGAAAGTTAGACGTTCAACTTTGTCTGTGTACTAGGCTCACAGAGTGTAGGTAACCTGACCATAGTGCAACTGAATGCTGTCATCTGCCTGGATTGTTGCCAAAATCAAATACTTGGCCATCTGGTTATGTAGTTATAGAATACAACTGTGCAAAGGTTTCAAACTCATATGCGACCACCGGACAGCAATAAAAATCTGTCCTTAGTACAAAAACAAAGTTGCAAATATTTAAGGGTAACAGAACAAAGCCACAAATATCTAAGTGCAACAGAAATGTATACATACTAAGAGACAAGCTGCAGACTAGCAACTAACAGATTCAGATTAATTATTCCAGCTCCAAAATCCAATTGCAGTCGTTGCACTTGGGCAACTCTACTTCAGCACTTAACAGCCCAATAGTTGTAAAAATCTAACTTACTGCACAGTGGAGAAAAGTACTCCCTAAAATTCCAATTACATTCAACCTAAAACTGCATTGGAAAAGTCATCATTATAAGAAAACTTGGAGCACCCAGATATTTTGACAACAGAAGATCTCTAGCAAACTAAATACTAAGTAGTACAAAAGTTGGCATTTTCAGTTATCCATGACTGAATGCTTTATCCATATTTTGTCACCATCAGCTTCAATTGTTCTATCTCCACTAGGCTAACCTACCATTCTCTTCCATAAACTTCACATCATCCCAAACTCCTGCTGTCCATAGCCTATCTGATACCATCTATACTAACTCGGGGCCTTTGATGCCTCCAATTTGAAATTCATTTCACAGAAACGTGGTTGCAGGGTGACCGGGACTGGGAACTGAATATACAGGGTTATCAGGCATTTAGGAAGGATAGACAGGTAGAAAAAGGAGGTGGGGTAGCTTTGTAAATAAAGGATAATATCAGGACGGTAGTGAGAGACGACATAGGCTCTAAGGAGCAAAACGTGGAATCGTTGTGGGTGGAGATAAGGAATAGTAGGGGGAGAAAGACACTGGTAGGCGTGGTCTATAGGCCCCCAAATAATAACTTAGAGGTGGGGAGGGCTATAAACAAGCAAATAATGGATGCGTGCAAAAGTGGAACGGCAATAATCATGGGGGATTTTAACCTACATATTGATTGGTCAACTCAAATTGGACGTGGAGGGCTTGAGGAAGAGTTCTTGGAATGCTGTCGGGATTGTTTCATTGAACAGTATGTTACAGAACCTACGAGAGAGCGAGCTATCTTGGATCTGGTTCTGTGCAATGAGACAGGTAGGATTAAGGATCTTCTTGTGAAGGATCCTCTTGGGATGAGTGATCATAATATGGTGGAATTTCTGATACAGATGGAAGGTGAGAAAGTAGGGTCCCAAACCAGTGTCCTCTGCTTGAACAGAGGGGAGTACGATAGGATGAGGGTGGAATTGGCTAATGTAGACTGGGCGAGCAGACTGGTAGGTAGGACAGCTGAGGAACAGTGGAGGATTTTTAAGGAGTTTTTTTAAGTACTCAGCAAAAATATATTCCGGTGATAAAGAAGGACTGTAAGAAAAAGGATAACCGGACGTGGATAACGAAGGGAATAAAGGAGAGTATTAAAATAAAATCAGATGCGTACAGAGTGGCCAAAAATAGTGGAGAATTAGTGGATTGGGAAAGCTTTAAAGAAAAACAAAGAACGACTAAGAAAGCGATTAAGAAAGGAAAGATAGATTATGAAACTAAACTAGCTCAAAATATAAAAAATGATAGTAAAAGTTTTTACAAGTATATAAAAAGGAATAGAGTGGCTAGAGTGAATGTTGGACCCTTGGAAGATGAGAGGGGGGATTTAATAGTGGAAAATGAAGAAATGGCTGAGACGTTAAATAAGTTCTTTGTGTCGGTCTTCACGGTGGAAGACACAAATAGTTTGCCGAATATTAGAGATCGAGAGTTGTTGGGGGGGGGGGGGGGGGGGGGGGGGGGGGAGGTCCTTAATACAATTACTGTTACTAAGGAGGTGGTGCTTGGTAGACTAATAGGACTGAAGGTATACAAGTCCCCGGGCCCGGATGGAATGCATCCCAGGGTACTGAAAGAAATGGCTGAGGTAATAGCAGATGCGTTAGTAGTAATTTATCAAAATTCGCTGGACTCTGGGGTAGTGCCGGCTGACTGGAAAACAGCTACTGTTACGCCGCTGTTTAAAAAAGGAAGTAGACAAAAGGCGGGTAACTACAGGCCGGTTAGCTTAACGTCCGTAGTTGGGAAGATGCTAGAGTCCATTATTAAAGAGGAAATAACAGAGCACCTGAATAAGAATGGTTCGATCAAGCAGACACAGCATGGATTCATGAAGGGAAAGTCGTGTTTGACGAATCTACTGGACTTTTATGAAGGTGTCACTAGTGCGGTTGACAGAGGGGAACCGGTGGATGTGGTGTTTTTAGATTTCCAGAAGGCGTTCGATAAGGTGCCTCACAAAAGGTTGCTGCAGAAGATTGGGGTACACGGAGTTAGGGGTAAGGTGTTGGCGTGGATTGGGGATTGGCTATCTAACAGGAAGCAGAGAGTTGGGATAAATGGGTGCTTTTCTGATTGGCAGTTGGTGACCAGTGGCGTGCCGCAGGGATCGGTGCTGGGGCCTCAATTGTTTACCATTTACATAGATGATCTGGAGGAGGGGACTGAATGTAGGGTATTCAAGTTTGCTGATGACACGAAGGTGAGTGGGAAAGCGAATTGCGTGGAGGACGCGGAAAGTCTGCAGAGAGATTTGGATAGGCTGAGCGAGTGGGCGAGGATCTGGCAGATGGAATATAACGTTAGCAAATGTGAGGTTATCCACTTTGGAAGAAATAATAGTAAATTGGAATATTATTTAAATGGAGAAAAATTACATCGTGCGACTGTGCAGAGGGACCTGGGGGTCCTTGTGCACGAATCGCAAAAACTCAGTCTGCAGGTGCAGCAGGTGATCAAGAAGGCGAATGGAATGTTGGCCTTTATCGCGAGGGGGATAGAATATAAAAGCAGGGAGGTCTTGCTGCATCTGTACAAGGCACTGGTGAGGCCGCAACTGGAGTAGTGTGTGCAGTTTTGGTCCCCTTATTTGCGAAAGGATATATTGGCCTTGGAGGGAGTGCAGAGAAGGTTCACCAGGTTGATACCGGAGATGAGGGGTGTAGCTTATGAGGAGAGATTAAACAGATTGGGTCTGTACTCGTTGGAGTTTAGAAGGATGAGGGGTGATCTTATAGAGACATACAAGATAATGAAGGGGCTGGATAGGGTAGAGGTGGAGAGATTCTTTCCACTTAGAAGGGAAACCAGAACTAGAGGGCACAGCCTCAAAATAAGGGGGGGCCGGTTCAGAACAGAGTTGAGGGGGCACTTCTTCTCTCAGAGGGTAGTGAATCTCTGGAATTCTCTGCCCACTGAAGTGGTGGAGGCTTCCTCGTTGAATATGTTTAAATCACGGGTAGATAGTTTTCTGATCGATAAGGGAATTAGGGGATATGGGGAGCAGGTGGGTAAGTGGAACTGATTCGCTTCAGATCAGCCATGATCTTGTTGAATGGCGGGGCAGGCTCGAAGGGCCAGATGGCCTACTCCTGCTCCTATTTCTTATGTTCTTATGTTCTTACATGAAGGAGTCCCTTCATAACTCCTCTCCCTATAGTCTTCCCAAACTAAACCCTGATTAGGATGAGAACAACAATAATCTTAGAACACAAAGATTAATATATTTCCACACTCAACATTCACTTAGTGACGATTTGAGTATGTTCAAAGAAAAATTGGGAGACAAACCCCAAATACATGAATATATGTCCACATATTTCATCACCCCTTTTTGGAAATGAGTTCCCTGGTAGAAAATCAAGCAATTTAAACTGGGATTAAAACATTGGCTTTCCGCCAAATCAGGAGACTGAACTTTGTAGTATAACAAAATTATCTGTACATTGCAACAAGATTCATGTCACAGAACAGCACAGAAGGGGCCTGTTTGACTCAAGAAGTCTGCTCTGGCTTTTTCAAAGAGCAATCCAGTTTGCTGTACTCACCTGCTCTTTGCCCATAACCTGGAAATTTTATCTCCTTCAAGTGTTCACTAATTCCCTTTTGAAGGTTGGATTGAATCTGCAACCACCAACCCCCTCAGGCAGTGCATTGCAAATCCTCACTACTTACTGTATAAAAACAAAAGTCTTCCTTCATGACTCCTCTGGTTCTTTTGTCAATCATCTTAAATCAGTGCCATCTAGTTACTCATCGTTAGCCACTAACAACATTTTATTGTGCTACTTTTCAGTCAGGAGCAGAGTCTAGGAGCAAATTCCAATATCTCTTAGCAAACCCAACTCTGCATAGTTCTGACATCGTTACATTGTAAACTGGGCATAATGTCATATAAAGAACAAAGAAAATTACAGCACAGGAACAGGCCCTTCGGCCCTCCAAGCTGCAGTGTTGGCAAATGTCAAATTTCTTACCACTCAATATCCCTATTTCAATTACCCACAGAAGCAAACAGTCTAAATCTCATTGGAAAGTTTATTCATAACTCTGCCTAACCCAAGACATGTATTGGTTAAATCAACTGAACTGGAAATAAGGAAAGCTTGTAAAGATGAACTCAAAAACTTGGAATATGAAATCCCATTAACACTTCCACTCCTTAAAATAAAAAGTTGTTCTAATCATTTTTAGATTGATTTATCATAGCTAGACGACTTCAATTATCATGGAAATAAACTGAAAAAACTTCAGGCTTTTTGCTACCAACATATGTACACCTCAGATCAACAATTTTCTCAAATCTCATGGTTAAAAACAAAATGTTATCCAATACTTGAAAGCATTCTGTAGTAATACAAAGATGGTTTCCAAATTGGCAAAAGCTCATTGATGCATCCTGCTAATTCTACTATTCCTGAGTCATTATTCGCCCACCACAGGATCTCTACACGCCTTTTCATTAATATATCTTTTTCCTATTCCCCATTTACCTTTTACGCACCAAATTAATGTGAAATTAGATCCATGTAACTTGAGCTCGTCCTGTGTTCATTCACGTGCATATTTAGGCTGCAGCTCTGGACCCAAGCTATCACTCCACTTCCACTTTTGTTTCAACTTCTTTTCACTTTATCCCTTCCTAGTCTCTCTTCTATTTTCGTGTCTCATTTCACTTCTCTATGCTAAGGTGCTCTGCCCTCCTAATTTCCTACCCCAGCCTTTCAGTACTCCTTGACCAACCTGCTCTCTTGGCACTGTCCTAGACTCGACTTCTTGTTAGATAAGCCTACAGCTTCCCTCTGTGCCTCTCTTCACATCCCCAGTGGGCTTATCAAGAAACGCAGTGCAGGCTCATTACAAGTAATAACCTCAAATGCCCCATCTCACACTGACATTTCCCTCTTCGTCCTTCCTGCCCTATCAGTCTCTGACAGCGTTGATCACATCACCCTCCTCCAATGCCTCTTCCAGCTGGTTGGGATTACTCTCACCTAATTCCATTCTTATCTAACCACAGATCTAATCACTTGCAATAGCTTTTTTGCCAGCTGCAGTATTGTTACCTTTGGTGTCCAAGGATCTATCCTGACCTCCTCCTATTTCTCACCTACATGCTGTCTCTTTGTCACACAGTCCAAAGGTATGTTACTTTTCACACATATGCTGATTACATTCAACTCCTCCACTGCTGCCAAATTATCAGACTGCTTATCCAGCATCAATATTGGATGAGTGAAAATTTCCTCCAATTAAATATTGGTGAGATTGAAGCCATGGTTTTCCACTCCCTAGCTGCTGATTCCATCCATCTCCCTAGCAACTATCTGAAATTAAATCAAGTTTGTTCATATCCTTAGTGTCACATGTAATCCCAGATGAGTTTCCTACCTCATTCATATCAACACTATGTCCAACAATTTCCACCTCCATAACATCACCCGACTTCACTCTTGTCTTAGCTCATTTGCTGCAGCAACCCTCATTCATGTTTTCTTTATATCTGGACTCAACTACTGCAACACAGTCTGGCTGGTCTCCTACATTCTATCCTCCTTAAACCAGAGGTTATCCAAAACTCTGCTGCCCATTTCTCAACACACTGAGTCCTGCTCACCTTTCACCTTGCCTTCACTGACCTAATCTGGCTCTCGGTCAAGCAAGAGCTTGGTTTTAAAACTCTCACCCTTGTTTTCAAATCCTTCCCATGGCTGTGACCCACCCTAATGTTGTAATCTCCTCCAGCTCCACAACCTTCATCTCTCCGCTCCTCTAATTCTAGCCTGTTGTGCACTCCCAATTTTAATCAATCCACCACTTTGATTTGATTTATTGTTGTCACATCTATTAGTCTACAGTGAAAAGTATTGTTTCTTGCATGCCATACAGACAAAGAATACCAGTCATAGAGAAGGAAAGGATGTAGTGTTACAATAAAGCTAGGGTGTAGAGAAAGATCAACTTAGTGCAAGGTAGGTCCATTCAAAAATCCGATGGCAGCAGGGAAGAAGCTGTTCTTGAGTCAGTTGGTATGTAACCTGAGACTTTTGTATCTTTTTCCGACGGAAGAAGTTGGAAAAGAATATGCCCGGGGTGCGTGGGACCCTTAGTTATGCTGGCTGCTTTGCTGAGGCAGCAGGGAGTGTAGACAGAGTCAATGGATGGGAGGCTGATTTGCGTAATGGATTGGGCTACATTCACGTCCTTTTGTAGTTCTTTGCAGTCTTGGGCAGAGCAGGAGCCATACCAAGCTGTGATACAACCAGAAAGAATGCTTTCTATGGTGCACCTGTAAAAGCTGGAGAGTTGTAGCGGACATGCCAAATCTCCTTAATCTTCTGAGAAAGTAGAGTCGTTGGTGGGCTTTCTTAACTATAGTGTCAGCATGGGAAAGGTCAGGACAAGTCCCTGCAGCTACCTAAGCCCATAAGCTCTCAAATACCCTCGCTTACATCGGTCTCGCTTTCCTCCTTTTAGCAATCCTCTAAACCTTTCTTTGACCAAGCTTTTGGTCATCTGACAGCATCTCTCCATATATGGCTGAGTGTCTTAGTTTAGTGAGGCTCCTATGTTACAAAGTTGCTAATATAAGTTGTTGGGAAGCACTCCTTTTAGCAGAACATCAAATCTCACTAAAATGATCCTAGATACAGCTTATTTAAATTGAAGCTTAGATCTCACGTACAACAGTATTGCATAAGGATAACATGTGTGAACCAAAACCATTCTTATCTATGAAATCTATCCACAGATTAATCAGCAGACAAGTCGAAATGCAAGGTGTCACCAACATGGTGAACAAAATACTATCACAGTTGGATTCCGCTATAACATAGCTACATACAAAAGGGACAAAGTTATCCGAAAACTATTGAAATTGATCTTTCGATTGAATCAAGTTTCTATCACATTCAAACAGGAGAATTTTACTTTGGTCAGTAATTGTCCTGGAGAAAAGCCCTTTGTCAAATACCTGGGAGTCAGTTATAAAAGGTCTTTGTTGAGAAATAGCAATGGGATCATTAATCCATATCTAATCCGAGTTACACCTGACCGTGCTGAGGCAGAGTAGATTTTGTGGGTCAAGGTACGGGTCAAAACACACATCCGGATTCTACTAGATTAATCAATCACTACCAGGATGGCACATGTTCCTTCAGTGTTGCAGGCTTCTTTTTCCCTGGGGCAGGGGATGGTAAAAAGGGAGGAGGGAGAAAAGGCAGCACAATTCGGTAAAGTCCCAGCTCTTTACTTCCATTCAGTAACCTGAACTGGTGGTATATACATAGAAAAAATTGAGATCTGCCATGAATTCCCACTATGACTAATGACACTGTGTTCCATGCTCACGGGTGAAATCAACTAAGATATCCAGTGGATGGTTGTAAATACTACTTCCCAACATGAATAACTGGCTTCAGGACAGGAAGGGTCAGGGCAATGAGATTCAGTGATGAAAGTGGCCAAAGACAAAAAGGTCTGATATTTATATAAGGAACCATCTAATTTATAGCATTTTTTATGATCTGTAGCGAATGCAAATATTTTTAGGTCACTTCTATTAGGTGGAATTATTAGACCTCAAGTGGTTAGAAACATTGGCTTTACCTTTATTTGCTTTCTATTACCATCAAGACTTTGGATCAATGCATTTGTATCAAATTACCAAAGTGACCTCAACATTTAATATTCTCATTAGACAAGGGAAACAAAGGTATTCAGGGTAGATGGGAATATGGAATTAGAAGCGCAAACAGATCAGTCACGATCTTTTTGAATGGCAAATAGGCCAAATGGCTTACTCCTGTTCCAACCTTGCTGGCAATTCCTACATCCCATGAAGGATATTAAAAAATTGAAAATTTAACATGACCCCTACAACAGCAAAATCAAAATAGCAATAAAGCAGCTTAGTATAATTACAGAATTCAGTATAAAGTTTGTATAAAGTTGAGTAGAAGTTTGTAAATTATAGAACATAGAAACCATCATACTGATATGAAAGTACATGGTAAAATATACTAATGCAAGTTTCAGTCAAGTTCTCTATATTCACTGGTGACAGAAGACTTAGCGAAGCTCTTCTCCACGCCACTCCCCACACAGATTGTAATCAGCACACAGGGGCACATTTTCTCAGCCCTATCCCCTATTCTTCCCCACCTTCCAACCTCCACCAACACTCCCAGTCCCCAGCTCAGACAAGTGGCCAACAGCAGAGTATGGGTGAAAAACAACAACCTGGAATATTAAAACACAAACTGGTACTGTAGAGAAAACAGTGTATGTGAAATCCCCCAGATACAGATGATTAGGTAAACAACACAACTTGCTTCTGTATAGAACATTTTAAGACTGTATTTTGAAATCATAAATGGTATTATTGCATTTCTGAATATTTGTTCCCACCTTTTTATCCATTTACAGATCAAAATGCATCGAATACAACAGGAATCTGCAAATTGCCATTGAGTTTATTTTTAATTAACATTTTATTTCATCTGTGAATAATTCCTAATATTTAAAGTGCTTCTAAGTTTAGCATCGTTGCAAAACAGTTTCAGTTTCCCAGCAATACAATCTGTGGAGTGTAAACTGGATGTAGAGGCACACAAGTGAAACTACTTCTTCCATTCAAGTCGCATTCAACTGTAGTTATATAGCAACTTACACATCTCAAAGCATGTTGCACCATTAAGTACTTTAGAAGTATTGTTGAAATGTAAGTATAGCAGCTAGTTTGCGCACAGCAAAATACAACAAAAAGCAATGTGATAAAAGTGATGGAGCTTCAACTATAGGCTTCAACATGAAGGGCTCCCCTGCTACAGGATTTTTCATCTGACAGGGCTCGTCTAACCAGTTATCTGAATAAATGGCATCTCTGGCAGTGCAGCACTCTCAGTACTGCACTGAAGTCTCAGCCTAGGTTTTCTGCTCAAGTTCCTGGACAGGGCCTTGAACCCATATCTTTCTGGCTCATGTGAGTATACTACCAACTGACCCACAGCTGACACCTAAAGGAGCCCCTTTGTTGTGAACTAGCTTAATATTTATGCATTACTTCTGGAGCACATCCTGAACAACTTTTGGATTTTTCCTGCTTTTCTTTGAAAAAGCGGTCCCCATATCTATGTTATTCCTTTCAGTCAGAAAAGATGTGTAAACAGCATGCATCACCATTTGAGATGGTAGCACTGAACGGCTAATATGCAGAATTTAGTTTAAAATTTACATGTTTTTAAACTGCAAGCTGAGTGCTTTTACTCAAAGGGGAAAAAACAGATCTAGCATTACTAAGTCCTACATACATTCCAGCAATAGACTTTCAATCATTAAAATGCAAAGTTGAACTTAGTTTTGGATACTGAACCAAAAATGATGCTGAAGCATAAACATTTAAGGACAATTGCCTTTGGCATCATATTACTTTCAGGAAAGCAAACTTGACTCTAAGACCACCCTGAAACCTTAAGACAAGAATCTTGTTAGAATGGTTACAATCACTAAAATTTCTCTGTAGCATCTCCCAAATGACTTACAATGAAACGTTTCAAAGGGTTTCTTCCCCTTCCCCCACCCTCAGCAAATTCCCAGAAAACGCAAGGGAAACTTCAGCTTTTTGAAGGTTTGCCAGAGCACAGGACTCTCCAGCCAAGACCAGCAATGACAGCCTGACAAAATACCCTAATACTCTGGAAACCTTTCAGCATGACAGTGACCCTTCCAGGACTACAGTTCTGTTGCTGCGACATGTTCAATAATGTCATCCATTTTCAACGCTCTAACTTATGATAGTTGGCAACAGCACAAGAAACCATGTACCCAAAATGATAGTTTAAAATTGGTGTCAACTAACCCTAGTAGCTCCGGGTGGCTTCTTAAATGTAACAATAACAATCAACATAGCATGACTTGACAGTTGGCTGTCTCCTTTTGGTTTTAAATATTTCCAATTTTCAGACCCTGGAGCTGTTAGGCAAACTAACTGGCAGCTGGTTGCATAATGGAAAACAAGCATAAACTGTACTTTGATTGCTACAGAAGCACATTGTGTACTCAAAGGTTGTGCTCTGATAAAGACTGGCAGAGCACGCACTCCCTGCATGCAAGAAAGGAAAATCATATTTAGTTTAATGTATATTTCAGATAAAATGTCTCCCATGTTTCCTACCACCACCATTTGCCAGCTCAGCACCCCCCTCATCTGGAAAGACTGCAGACCAAAGAAAGTCAGCTTTTGTAGCAGTAACAAGAAAAAGAGCATGCCAGGAGAGCGAAGGTCCAATGAAATTTTAATCAAGCTGTTATACTTTCAGATGCAAATCACTTTCCTTTTTAGAAAGCAATCTAAGAACTTCAAACATTACCATTTTCTTCCAAGCAAAAAACATTTTAGAGTATATATGCAAGTGTTACTTCAAGTATTAAGTAATATGACTCAAAATGTTCACTTAAAATCCAATCCAGTAAAGGTGAATATATACTAATTACTTGTGTGAAAGATTAAATATGTTCTCATATTTTAAACATATACACAATAATAGAATGATGCAGTATAGGAGGCTTTTCAGCCCATCATACCTGTACGAAGCTCATTGAAAAAGCCAATTAGTCCTACTAAGCTGCTTTTTTCTCATCATCTTGCAAAGCACTCAGTAGAAGAACTTCTCATCGCTGGTTCTTTTGACAATTAGCTGAAATCTGCATCCTCTGGTTACTGGCCCTACCGCTATTAGTTTTTCCTTATTTACTCTATCAAAACATTTCATGATTTTGAACAACTCTATTAAATCTCCCCTAACTTCTGCTGCTTGAAGGAGAAAACTTCCAGCTTCATTTAATTTCAAAATAATTTCCAGTACCGTTGTGACTAATCCTGTCAATTTAATTTAAAAACTCAAATGCTAAAGAATGGATGAAGCTTGCACTGCTGCCTCACAGCGCCAGGGAGCGGGATTTGATTCCTGGCTTGGGTCACTATCGTGTGGAATTTGCACATTTCCCGTGTTTGCATGGGTTTCCTCCAGGTGCTCCGGTTTCCTCCCACAGTACAAAGATGTGCTGGTTAGGTGCATTGGCCATGTTAAATTCTCCCTCAGTGTACCCGAACAGGCGCCGGAGTGTGGCAACTAGGGGATTTTCTTAGATTGCTTTCTAAAAAGGAAAGTGATTTGCTAGGGGATTTTCACAGTAACTTCTTTTTACTTTATTTGTAAAAGTATTTAAAAGTTAAATGATGCAGCATAAATGTTGGCTTACGCTCCATAAGAAATAACTAGCATGTTTGGTACAATTAGCACCAATTCAAATGGTCTTTTAAATTCATTTTGCTGTTCCTTCTCACAAATCTAACTGCTTTGTGCTACTGAAGTGACCAGTAACATACACAGTAACAATGCTTTTAGTAAACTTTGCAAGGGCCTGTACTGCGCTGTAATGTTCTATGTTCTAAGTGGGAGTTTTGTTCACAAACAGGGCATGTAAAGACGAACTCAATTTACAAAATAATGGCTGGAATGCGAGTCTTTACAGGTAATCAAATCTTAAAGGTACAGACAATGTGAGTGAAGAGAGAGTTAAGCACAGGTTAAAGAGATGTGTATTATCTCCAGCCAGGACAGTTAGAGAGATTTTGCAAGCCCAGGCAAGTCATGGAGGTTACAGATAGTGCGACATGAACCCAAGAACCCCTTTAAGACTTGATTACCTGTAAAGACTCGCATTCCAGCCATTATTTTGTAAATTGAGTTTGTGTCTTTATATGCCCTGTTTGTGAACAAAACTCCCACTTACCTGATGAAGGAGCAGCACTCCGAAAGCTAGTGACTTGTGCTACCAAATAAGCCTGTTGGACTTTAACCTGGTGTTGAGAGACTTCTTACTGTGTTTACCCCAGTCCAACACCGGCATCTCCACATCGAAGTTATTTCACACAGAACTTACCCCTTCTCTGCGCCATTGTACCCAGTCCACCTCTCCTCCTGTACTTAAATTCATACTACGACTAAGAAAGTTGATTTCTTTTACCCTTCCACAACTTCCATTACATCCACACTTTCTAAAGTTACAGCAAGTTCTGTAATCAAATTAACCACCACCTTGAATGTTCTGGCCAAGGCTATGCCGAGGATTGTCACCGGACATATTTACCATATTAGTACCTTACATTATTGGGGATGAAACACATTTAAAAAGGTAATAAAAATAGCATCACATGCTTGTGCAATAACCCTTAATGTGTCATCTCAAATTTCTCTCACCAAGATTAACAGACCTATAATCACCAATTATTTACCAAATATTGTTCAAAATGCTCTTTTCAAATACCCAAGTTCACATGACCACATTAAAATTACATCACAGAAACAGACTATTCAGCCCCAGCCAATGATGATGTTTATCCCTCACACAAGCAGGGTCTCTAATCCATGTGCCTATCCTGAATCCATATCCTTTTAACCACCATCTAATCTATTCTTAAATGTTTACATTGCCTCTACTTTAACCATTAGCTTTTTGGTGAATTCCACAACTTTCGGTTTCTCATCTTGCACTTTTCACTGTTCTATCGATAACAGTCCCACATTTTCTAAATCTTTTATTTACACACTTCCTAGACAGCACACCCCAGTGAATGACCTGTCGATTGCTTCAACATTCTTAAGGAGTTGAACCCCAAAACGCTCTCAACACCCAAACCATGGGCATGATCTATAATTGCACTGCTGGGGTATTGTAAGTCAACATGGAATGAAAATTTTGCATGACCACAATTACATGTTTCCAAAATTCTGGAGAGAACACTGCAGTGTGACTGTTGGCACAGCCCTTCTACTTTCTGGATCTTTACAGGTTTGCTCTTGCATGCATTATCATAATCAATACATTTATTTGTTAGTTTTCCCTTAAAGTTGAAAATCTCTGCAAACTGAAACAATAATCAACGGTTCAATTAAACCCAATGTTTTATGCCAAGACTACAGACTCTGAATACTTACAGCAGTGGACCCAAAGTAACATTGAAGT
The DNA here is from genome assembly GCF_964213995.1 of Mustelus asterias. Taxonomy (NCBI): domain Eukaryota; kingdom Metazoa; phylum Chordata; class Chondrichthyes; order Carcharhiniformes; family Triakidae; genus Mustelus; species Mustelus asterias. The sequence goes on from NC_135822.1 coordinate 37,735,822, forward strand.
TAGGACTTGTTAGACATCCCATTGGAAAAACTATTTTTGCATCATGGGCAAAGCAATCAGATTATTCTTGATCAATAACTTATTGACGCAAAGATATACTCTTATGTTAAAATTTCCATTTTTAAAACCAAAATATAAAGGTTATATTCTGTAAGGTTGAATAAATTGTGGTTCTTCATTAAATTTAGACCATTGACTAATGGATAGTGTAGTGTTGTATGCAGCCAGAACAGTTTCCCCGTCCAATCCTTATGTCACTCCTAAATAGATTCAGATGTCTCATGTCTTTAAAAACAGCTATCGATTTTTTGTGCTCCTGTATATTTGATAGTGGCCTAGCCTGCCCAAGGACAGCTCCTTTGCGCGTTCTCTACACCTCAAGTTCTTGCTCTTTTCTCTTCAGTTGCTCATCGAAGCTACCAATTTTCAATTTCAAGTTGTTTAACATTACTCTCTCTTGCCATTTTGGTCCACGTCTCTCAAAACCTCTTTCAAGACTCTTCTTCAGCAAGTTCCCCTGCCTTTTAATATGGCCAATCCAATTTTGTTGCCACCTTGATGATATTCACTAATGATCCTTCCTCCTCTACTATGCTCAGAACCTTCTTCATTTATCTTGTCTTCTCTCCAGCTGACCTGCTTCATCCTTCTCTACACTTCACAGATCAGTTAACTTGGGGAAATATGACAAATTGACTTCGATTTTTAGTATGTTGTGGGTTGTTTTATTTAGAATGTTGTCCTTTGTCTCAGCTGCTGTGGTTAAATTTGGCACAGATGTCAAATGTGAGCAGAGTTTTCAGAACAGCTTGCTGGATGTCAATTGGCCTGAAGCCTCCTGATTGATATAGAATCTATTGATAAAAAATAAATCAGCTTCATTCTGGCAGGAAAAAGTCTCAAGGAAGAACTGAGTAACTGTAATGTTGATATAACACAGTTTGACAGATATGTGCTTCACATGTGTTTGGAGAATGCATTCTTTTCCATTGCTAGTCTAGCTCTGATTTCTTTCATAGTAACCATTCTCTAAGATACTTCCCAGGTACTTAAACTGTGATACCTATTCGAACAGCCGATAATTTATTTTAACATTTGCTTTCCCACCATTATTTCTCTCAATTTTCAGGATTTTAGTAATTTTTTACATTTTCATTCTGTAAGCTTTCATTATTTCATTCATTCTGTCCATTGCTATCCGAAAAGCTGTGTTAGCCATTAGACTTAGCAGTCTACAAATCTAATTTCTTTCACCAATTGACCACCTCCTTTGTCACCTTTCTGTACTTCATCTAGTTCTTCTTCTGTCACAAGTGAAGGTAAATGTATTGAAAACAAAACAGTGAGCTAAGATGTGCGACTTTTTAAAAATTCATTTATGGTATCTGGACGTTGTTGGCTAGACTAGCATTTATTGCCCATCTCTAATTACCCTTGAGAAAGAGGTGATGAGTTGCCTTCTTGAACCACTGCAGTTCCTAAGGTGTAAACCCTCAGTACTGTTAGAGAAGGAGATCCAGGGTTTTGACCCAATGACAGAGAAGGAATGGCAATATATTTCCAGACCAGGATAGAGAGTGACTTGGAGGGGTGGTGTTCCCAGGTACTTACTGCTCTTATCCTTCTAGATGGTGGTGGTCATGGTACTGACCGGACAAGAGACACAGAGTGGGGACAGCAGTCCAGAGAATTGGAAGAACTACAAAGAGAAAGGGAGAACAGACAATGTTTATGAGAAAACAGAGGTAAACAGGTGCAAAGAGGAATTGGTAGTAGAGGTGGTATGCTGCTTATAGAACCTGAGGAACCTGGCAAAAGTATATCAAAGACCTGTATGACGAAGATGGCAAGCTAATAGAACAAGAACCAGAGAAAGAAGATGATATTTCCCAGAGTGATTTTAGGATTGAATCACCTGGAGTTTGAAATATTTAGAGCTATAAAAGAACGGAAGACAGGAAAGGTAGAAGGGTATGATTGAATCCCTGCAGAAATGATAGAAAACAACAAGAGAATTGATTAGCATGTCGTTTAGGTGCATAAGATCATGAGGGGCATACATAGTATGAACGCACAGTCTTTTTTCCTAGGGAAGGGGAATTGAAAACTAGAAGGCATGCAGTTTAAGGTGATGGGGGAAAGATTTAAAAGGGATCCGAGGGGGTAATCTCTTCACACAGAAGATGGTGCACATATCGAATGAGCTGCTAAAGAAAATGGTTGAGACAGGTACAATAGCAACATTTAAAAAGCATTTGGATAAGTACATGAATGGGAAAGGATTAGAGGGATATGGGCCAAACGCGGGCAATTGGGGCTAGCTGGGAGGGCACCATGGTCGGCATGGACTGGTTCGGCTAAAGGGCCTGTTTCCATGCTGTATTTCTCTGTGATTCTATGACCTTGGAAATCAATCATTTATATCTGTGGCTCTATTGTTGCCTACACTCTGTATACATCAACACCCTTCATGTCATATATCCTTAATGAATATTGCACTTGTTGCTCCTTCAAGGTAATGTTCAGTGAGTAAATCTCAACCTCCTCTATGCCATTAAATGACTCATTTGGAAGTCTAGTTTATTTGAATCTTGTATAATTGGTTTTATCATGTCTCTTACAGCCTCAACACTACCCCCGATATTGCCGTTGCTCTTTTCTCTTCATCTATTTTTATTTAGTCGCCATTCCCTCCAAGCTTAACTGACGCACCCTATGCTAAAGATAGGATTTTTTAATATCAAATGCTTTTCCCATAACTTTTAAAATACCCAAGTCTGCTCAAGTCTGGAAACAATGCTCTTGTAACTGGGGAGGCTCATCTAGAACTTAAAGCACACAAAACATAAATAAACCGTGGGGTTATGCTGCAACTGTACAGGACCTTGGTGAGACCACATTTGGAATATTGTGTGCAGTTCTGGTCACCTCACTATAAGAAGGATGTGGAAGCGCTGGAAAGAGTGCAGAGGAGATTTACCAGGATGCTGCCTGGTTTGGAGGGTAGGTCTTATGAGGAAAGGTTGAGGGAGCTAGGGCTGTTCTCTCTGGAGCGGAGGAGGCTGAGGGGAGACTTAATAGAAGTTTATAAAATGATGAGGGGGATAGATAGAGTGAACGTTCAAAGACTATTTCCTCGGGTGGATGGAGCTATTACAAGGGGGCATAACTATAGGGTTCGTGGTGGGAGATATAGGAAGGATATCAGAGGTAGGTTCTTTACACAGAGTGGTTGGGGTGTGGAATGGACTGCCTGCAGTGATAGTGGAGTCAGACACTTTAGGAACATTTAAGCGGTTATTGGATAGGCACATGGAGCGCACCAGGATGATAGGGAGTGGGATAGCTTGATCTTGGTTTCAGATAAAGCTCGGCACAACATCGTGGGCCGAAGGGCCTGTTCTGTGCTGTACTGTTCTATGTTCTAAACCAACCTGACAATCTTTTCCTCACTCCCAGTCTCCATTTACCTTCTTTCAATCTCATTTTCATTTTAAGGCCATCGCCCAACACTTCTGCGCACATCACAGAAGGTTACTTTAGTAAGCAGTTTCACGCCTCTTATGCACATCATGCACAGAAAATAGCACGCTCAAGTGCTAACTACTGACCAAATGAAAGCAAAATACTACAATTGTTGACAATTTGAAATATACTGGAGATACTCAGCAGGTCAGGCAGCATCTGTGGAGACAGAAACAGTTAACAATTGTCCGAACTGGAAAACATTACAGATGTATTGGTCTAGTTCCCGCTGTGTTAATGGTAGTGTAGACTTCAGCGTTTGCCACGATTGCATCATTAAGAGACCTAGCAGCTTCTGCACAACATTTATCTGATGTGTGTGTGTCAAATGTGGTTCAATTGGTAGAACTCTCATCTCTGGGTCAGAAGATTGTAGGTTCAATCCTCACTACAGGAAATGAACACAAAGGAACTAGGCTGACATACCCAGCATGGTACTGAGGGAGTTCTGCACTGTCTGGAGATGCTACCTTTCAGGGGAAAGATGGCACCAAGGCACCATTTTCTCTTCCAGCTATACAAAAAAATCCCATGGTGCTATTTCAAAGGAGAGCAAGGATATCCTGGCTAAAGTTTATCCCTCAATCAACATCACAGATTATCCCGTTTCCAAGATTACAACAGTGTATACACTTCAAAAAGTACATCACTGGTTGTAAAGTGCTTTGGGATGCCCTGAGGTTGTGAAAAGCGCAATATGAGGAAGTCTCTCTCACTTTTTAGAAAGATGTATAATTTTATAATTCTTTTAAAAAATAATTCTGCTCAAATTTCCCTGACTTAATTTTTAGTTCCAGTAAACTTTTGTCAGCAGTGAGAACCATCATTTCACCACAAACTCTGAGCCAATAAGTTTTTGAGTACAGAGGCAGAAAAAGGGGGAGGGGAGGGAAGAATAAAGGGGCAGGTGGAAGGCATGAATTATGAAATAATAAAAGTATTTATTATACTAATAGAGTACAATTTGTCTACACTTCCAACTTGCCAGCACTGAAATGATACACGCCAGCATGCATTCTTTTTGGGCTAAACTACAAAATATTTATAAGAAAGAAGTGCACTCAGATAAATTCAGGAATGTGGTACTTAATGTTTGTTGATGCGTTAAATTGTTTTTGGAGTTCACTCATTGAGATTCTTAGGCCTTTAAACAATCTTTTAATACGTGTTGATGCAAGCTGACCCATTGACACTAATGGAGGTTATTTAGGCAAAGCTATCTGGAAATATGATAAATCTGAGAGAACTGAAGAATTGCCCAATTACTTCTTGTATGGCACTTATTAGATCGTAATGATGTGCATAAGTATCAATCAAGCCAGCATGAAAAGCAACAGCATGTTGAATGTGATCACTTTTGAATAAATTCACACCTCATCCAGCTTTCACACACAATACCACGAGGAACCACAATCAAATTAGTCTTGGAACTCAAAATGATCCAAGGCCGGACAGAGCTTATTTTCTGAGCGCCGAATATGAATGACAAATTTACATTTGCACCATATAATTGTGACTTTATAATTTACCTAGTCTTCTCTCGTCTTTTTAAACTTGGTGGAATAGACAGGTTATATTTCATGTCCAGACAATGTGTCAAAACAACCACATAGCTAATAGAATACTAGGATAAATTGTCAAAAATCACAAATACAAATCAACACACTGCCTACACTTTGGATCTGTTCATCTACTGCACAGCTCCTTACCATCCTACAGAATGTGCAATTCTTGCCTCATAAGAAAGAAATTCACATCCAATATCTCAACAAACCCAATGACATCCTGGCCCTAACAGAAACCTAACCTTTTTTGTCCTTTGAACACCTAAAACAGCTGCATCCTCTAGCCTCTTATCTTTCAGTATTTGCTGCCTACAGTCCTTCTAAGATTCATGGCAACCTTCCATCAATTTCTTAACTTCCTTCCTCTTTCCAATGTGTCTGCGCAGATATTTTGCTTCAATTTCAGCCTATACAACTCCCCTCCTTTTAAATTTTCCCCTCCATCCTTCACAATCTTGCCCGTGTCACCTAAAGTAACATTTCTACCTGTCTTTAATCACTTCCCCATCTCCATTTCTTCTTCCAGTCCCTCACCACATGTTCTGAAGGAAGAATTAGGATGAGAGAGAGATGGGTTTCAATAGAGATGGTCTTCTCTTGTCCCTGACTTTCACAATCCTTCACCTATATTTGCCAGTTTTGCTCATCCCCTTTTATGCAGGAAATGATACGAGCTACACAGTGATCTAAAAGGAGCAGGAGAAAAAATCAAAAAATCAGATGGTGATTTGAGAGGAAAAGCATGGGAAGTAGAAGGACAGAGTGTTTAACAAATCTGCAGAGATCCAAACACTGAATCAGTTGTGCTTAATGAACTACTTTGCAAATCAGTAGCTACATTAAAATGGAAAGCATGAAAACTCAAACAGTCTCAATGTAGAGCAGGTCAAACTTTCAAAATTAAACAGGCTAAATCAGAAGAATGGATAGGTCTCCCTAAGAAGGGACCCTTGTCAATTTATACAATAATCTAACAACCAATTAAAGTCTGGGCAGATTCACATTACAGGGCTAAATCTAGCCGGTGATAAACTGGTATGAGATTATGCTTTTAAATGAGATATATAGATGACGAAAGAAACGTTTGCAGAATCACCATTCAACAGAAAAGGTTTTTGGCCTAAACTTACCCCACTACAATGAGAATCAAATGAACAGAACATCAACTCAACAAAAACCAAGTCTTAACAGAACTGCTGCATAGTTTTATGAAATTACATCACAGAAGTTACTCCCTTAGGCAAGTTACAGCTGCACTTGTGGAATTTTGCTCAGTGCCTCCTTCTCATTTCTCATTCTGGTTGGAAAAAATGGAAGGAAGCATTCTTCATCTGTCATTTCTGACTCCCGATCAAGGCAGGCAGGCAGCAGTAAGAACATTAGGGAATATGGTAACAGACACAAACCCCATTAAGTTTCAACAGTAAAACTATGATATAAATGTACAGTACAAGAGCAGGATTCTTACAGCATTGATGTATGATGTTAAGGACACTTCACACTCCAAGAACCAAAACTCAAACTAACAACCTATGCTATATATATTTGGCAATTTAAATAATTTTCTCCCACAAGAAGCAGCCTTCCTCACCACTGCAACCATAAACTCAACGTTTATCAGTTGAAAGAATGAGGCAGTCCAGCCATTCTCACTGCCATGCAGCGAGACACACAAAGAGAGATGCCAAGTTTTCATTTTCTACCTCCAGAAGGAGCACCTGTGACTGCGAATCCCAATACTGTCAATTTTGGGATATTTCAACTTGGGAGTAAAACTCCTCCCCCCCCCCCCACACACACACACACACACACACACACAAAGACTTTTTCTGCTCTTGTCTTTTAAATGTGTGACTTCTCACCTAATTTTTAAGGTCAATTGTAGACAAAGCCAGCTATTCTCAGCCATCCAATTCTGCTTCAATTAGGTAATAACAAAGATAGAGATATTCCCAATTTTCTCCATTCCCATTAGGTTGTTGATTTTTTTGATGGCTGCTACTGCCGAGGTCAGAAGTCATGCAAATGAATGTCCAAGCAACCTGGATTCAGCAATCCTGTAAAGAATTCTAAAGCTTATGCCTTATCAAAATGGAGTTTTGAGACAAAGTATCACAGTGCCCCTGGCCCAACCATCCTCAGCTGCTTCATCATGACATTCCCTCCCTCATCAGATCAGAAATGGGGATGTTCCCTGATGATTGCAATGCAAAGTTCCATTCACACTCCTCAGATAATGAAGCCTGTGCTCACTTGCAGCAAGTCCTGAACAACATTCAGGTTTAGGGTGCCTCATGGAAAGTAACATTCACGTCATAAAAGCACCAACAAAATGACCAACAGGAGGGATTGTAACCACCTCCCATTTCAGAGAGTCAGCTGTGGCTCAGCCCCATTCCGGGGCTTAAACACAGAATACAGGCTGACATTCCTCTGCAGCACTGATGGAGCACTGCATTGTTAAAGATGCCCTCTTTCAGATGAAACATTAAAGTGAGGCCCCACCTGCCTGCTCAGGTGGAGGTAAATATCCTGTGGAAGTCCACCCTTTCTTCAAGGCAATTAGGGATGAGAAACAAATGCCAGCCTTGCCAGTGACACTCACATTCCACAAAAGAATTAAAACTATGAAGAGCAACAGGGAAGTTATCCCCCTGTATCTTGGCCAATAGTTACTCCTCGAATCAAAATATCAAAAAATTAACTGGTCATTTTCACATTGCTGTTTGCGGAATTTTGCTGTGTGCAAAATAAGCTGTCGCATTTCTTACATTAGGACAGTAACTACACTTGACAAGTGTACACTATGTAAAACATTTGTGATTCATCCAGTGGTTGCATTAAGCGCTTTTGATGATGGCAATTATCACCTTCAAACCCACACCTCAACCCAGCATAAACATCCTGGAAGTCAACATTGAAATTCTGCAGATCTAATCAAGTACTTTGGCTGCAAGAGTTGCTGAGAGGCCAGGTATTTGGCAACTCATCTCCCAAAGCCACCTCCTAGAAATCAGGAGGGTGATGAAATACTCTCCATTTGCCGAGATGAGTGCAGCTCCAACAGCACTCAAGAAGGTCATAACCAGGTCAAAGCAGTCCATCTGATTGACACCCCATCCATTACTTAAAAATTAACTCCCTCAGTGCTATAATGTCATCCCAAAGCACGCACCATCTCTGGGACTGAATCAGCTATCTTTTGTCTGCTGATACCCAGAATCCTCAATTTCTCTACAGGAACCTGGAGCTTCAAATCTCAGACAGGTTGCTCTGGGTGCTCCTGCTCTGAACTTTCCTTTCAGTCTCTCTCCACCCTTCAGATAGCCACCCATCTTCTCTCCTCCACTCTACACACCTTTCTCATTCTTGTTTTTATCCTCTCCACATTTTGTTCCAAAAGTTGCTATCCTTCCCTGATGAGTCAGACTGTCTGAATATCTTTTTCAACGAGCAATTGAGCCTAAGCAAAGTGATTGGATGACATTTCCCCAAACGTCTGGTGACTGAAACTCCAAGAGTGTATGGAAATGACATCAGTGTCCATTTCAATGCAGCCATTACAAGGTTAGTTTGCTTTATGTACAGATCATATTATTTACATCCATCAGGACAAAGCTCGATTGGCATCCCATCCACCACCTTAAATATATACTCCCTCAGTCACCAGCAAACTGATTCTGGTGTGTACCACCTACAAAATGTACTGCATTAACTCATCAAAGCTTCAACAGAACCTTGCAAAGCCTCAATCTCTATCATCTAAAAGTACAAGGGCACCGGGAACATGGGAACACCACGTCTACAAGTTCCTCAAGTCCCACAACATTCGAACCTAGAAACATGCTGGCGTTTCTTCACCGTCACTAGGCAAAAATCCTGGAACTTGCTTCCTAACAATAATTTGAATGTTCCTATATCACACGGACTGCAGTGGTTCAAGAAGGTTGCTCAATGCCACTTTCAAGGACGATTAGGGATGTGCAATAAATGCGGACTTGTCGGTAATGCCCATATCCTATGAATAAAAAGTTAGTTGCAGTTCAAAATCAGCAATTTGATCAATTCAGACCTGCGAAATTCAATCAAATTTAACATAGTCAGTGCATAAGTGGGGAAAGAGTCTCAATAATCCACTGGGACTCGTATACAACACTTAGAACAAACACATTTTCAAGGTTCGTTTTCTCCACTGATATTCACCTAGCCATTACAATGCCCAAACAGATTTACGCTTTTGGCAGCTACAATCCCAATAGTATACAAACTTCTAATCATTCCAGAAACAGACAGGACACTATATCCTCTAACAGGTTGCAAGCTATGACTGTGCGTAGTTTTCTATCTCAAACTTGTTACAAGTGGTCACTCAAAAAAAATCTATCCCAACAGATGGACAGTTTTGAGCGTTTTAAATTAGTCTATATTTTTGCTCCAAATCAAAGTTGAAGCATTAAAACTATGGAACCATTAAGTAAATGGAGAAAAATTGGAATCCTTTCCAAAAACATCAAAACCAATTTATAAGATTCTGACAGCACCTCCAAACATAGCTATAAAATCAAATACCACAAATTTGTACAGATGTCCCCAAGGATAACAGCTGATAATTTATACATTATTGCTGAGGAAAAATCTGATATTCCCTTGTTAACACAAATGAAATTAAAACCTTTTTAAAAATCTCCTAAAGCAGCTATGACCACAAACTAAACACCAAGCGGCACCTGTCCAACTGAATATTGCACCAAATTCACAGGCAAACACTGAAAACTCACTAGCTGTTGCATGATTACATTCTGTTTACCACATTAAATGCATGACTAGTACAATGAAAACATTAGATTCTTGAAGTTTTAGACTGGATTACTACACTATCGTCACAGCATCCAAATGTTGTACAGGGATATCACTTAAATTCCAATGGATTTTACATGAGCGAGTGCAACAATAACGGGGTGTTGGTTGCACTTGAGTGAAAACATCTGGTACTTTTTAAAGAAGCCTAGTTCCTTTTGCATTTTCGCTGAAGCCCGGTCTAAGCCAATTACACCAAAATTCAGTCAAAACATGCCATCACATTGATTCGCCAATATCTTGGCCAAACATAGAGGGAAAAAAATTGCTGGAAATTTAAAAGAAAACACAGTGCTGATAATAGACAGCAGTATCACAGCATGAGGAGAGAGAGATGGTGACTCGATTAATTCAGTCAGTTTGAATCCAATCAAGCTTAATTTGGCCAGTGCACAACGAGGGCAAGAGTCTCACCAGGCACCCATACACATACTCAACAGTGCATCTTAAGGAATTCAAGCACATACTCAAGTCTAAATAATCAACTGACAAGTTGTCAGTTTTACTGGCTGGCTGGCAGATAAGAATTACAAATATAATGCATGACAATTCATGATATTCCCAAAGTTATGAGCTCACTGCAAAAAGCAGCCTTCTATAAAAACAATACTTAATGCTTTCTGCAATCCGTTGCGATACAAACTGGAAAAAGTCCATCAAACATGCCTTTGATTTTTATGATAAGCAGAAAAAAGCCAAGTTAAGTTTAGGTGAAAACTTTTTAAGCAAATTTGAGTATATACATAAATTAAATCAGATAAAATTGATGCACAATACTCAGTTTCTCTGACATTTAAAACTATTTTCTGAAATGAACACCAAATGTGTCAATTTTGGGATCCCTTTAAATTAGAATTTTACATTAATACATGCATCTGTACTCACTGCATTCACCTAGGAATATGGTCAAACTGAGTGAAAGACATATGGCAAGAGATTGCAATAATTTTATGCAGCCAAATTCTCATATCTGAGTTCAAGAGAATTTTCTTTTCACTTGTAAGTTTCTTTTAGGAACTCCCAGATCCATTTTCAGCAGTTATCAGTTAAAGCTTCCAGGGAGATAGATACAACATTAATGGATAGCATTTGAATCTTCATAAACATAACCAACAGGTTGAGAGAAGTGATCATTATACATCCCTCTATTTGAACAAATGGCCACTTTTTTGGGACTTTGATGGGGAACTCAGAAACATTCATAGAAACGTAGAGTTCCACAGTGCAGAAGGACGTCATTCTCCTTCTACACTGACAACAATCCCACCCTATCCCCATATATTTACCCTGCTAATAATCCCCTAGCACTAAAGGACAATTTAGCATGGCTAATCCAGCTAACCTGCACATCTTTGGACTGAGGGGGAAACCGGAGCACCCGGAGGAAACCCACAGAGACACGGGGAGAACTCCACACAGTCTCCGTCTCCGCCTCCCCCCCCACCGGCCAGAACTGAACCCAGGTCCCTGGTGCTGTGAGGCAGCAATGCTAACCACTGTGCCACCGTGTCACCCTGTTGTATACTCATCTCTTGTCCGAATGACAAGTAAAAGGAGAGAAGAAATCTCAAAGCTCACAACTGCTTCCACTTAAAATATCCCAGTAACTAGCTACCATAAAAATTAAATGCAGAACAGAAATATATTCTTTGGAAGAGAATAGGTCAGTGTTTGCATCACAACAGGCCACACTTTTTTGTGTTCATTGCACTGACAATGCTGTGTATCCTTGCCCAAACTTTCTTTACAAATGACAGGCCACTTCAGAAAGCATAAAGAATCAATCATATGTTGTGGGGTTGGTGTCATGTGTAGCCAGGCCAAAAGTGGTGGCATGGTGTCTTCTTTGAAGAACCTATGTAAACCAAATGCATTTTACAACAATCAGACAGTCCTCAGAAAATTCTGGAAATACTCAGCAGGTAAGTCTGCATCTGTGAAAAGCAGAGTTAATATTTCAAGTTGATAACATTTTGTCAAGTTGTAACATTAACTCAGTTCTCTCTCCATAGATGCTGTCAGATCTCTTACTTCCACCATTTTCTGTTTCTATTTCAGATTTCCAGCAGCTACACTACTTTGCTTTTGAATTAGTTCCAGTGATCATTTTGTTTTGAAGCCTATTATTGAATTCAATTTCACAAACTGACGAGATCAAGTTTAAACTCATCATAAAAGTTGTTGATCTAATAGCCTAGCTGTGGCACTTGGACCACTACTGCACCTTCATAAAAGCTGGAGCACAGTGTGATGGGATAACCATTCAATTGTTAATTTAATTAAATGAGGACATCAAATAGAAGCCAGGTGTTCCCAAAAGCAGGAGGGATCAATATGACAAAGCATTCTTAAGCTCCCCAATCTACCTCTTAGTAGTTGACAGGATACAGTTAAAGATCTGGAAGATGGCACATCAGCTCTCTAAGCCATACATTGTGTGTAGCCCAGCTAGGCAAAGGTAAAGATTGGGAAATATTTTTTTTAAAACAGAAACTGTATGCAGCCTCAAAGCTGAGCCCGAGGACAAATACAGGTTAACCAGAGAGAGCTAGAATGGATTGTAAACAGGCAAGTTACATCAAACAAATTATTTGACGAAATAACAGTTTGAGGGAGTGCCTATGCAAAGACTTCCAGAAGGCATTAGGCAAGGCTCTGCACAGCAGACTATTAACAAAGGTGAGAGCATGTGGAATTGGAAGCAACCTTTTTGCCTGGATGGGAAATTATATAGGAAATAGAACAAAGTATGGATGATGGGTATGTACTCAAATTGGTGGGATTCCTGGGTGACTTGTGGTGTCACCCAGGAATCTGCACTTGGTATCAGCATTTCACTACTATCAGGACGGCGGTGGCAAATGGTATTGTCATTGGACTAGTAATCCAGATACCCAATGGAATGGCTCTGGGGATCCGGGCTCCAAATCCACCACAGCAGATGGTGAAATTCGAATTCAACAAAAATCTGTCTAACGATGACCATGAAACCATCGTCGACCGTCGCAAGAACCCATTAGGATAGGAAATCTGCCACCCTTACCTGGTTTGCTGTTGATATCAATTAGATATCACAGTAAATCATGTCAATGAACGTGAAAAGTTGCAACAAGATATTGATTGATTTAATAGCAAAACTGTGACTGATGTGTTCAATGTGTGAAAGTGTGAGATAAAATAAACGAGGATGTTCTAAATGGCCAGACTACTTAGAACTGTGGAGTAGTAATGAAATTTGGATGCCCAAGTAGAGAAATTGCTAATAAGTGGAATTCCAAAAAATAATGTTGAAGGCTAATGGAATGATTGCCTTTATTTCAAGAATACAAAAGCAGTGAAGTCATGTTATAGCTATACAGAGCTCTGATCAGGCCGCATCTAGAGTCCTGCATTCAGTTTTGGGCACCACATACCTGGAAAGATACACTGGCCTTTGTAGCATAGATGAGGCTGAAGGGGACAAATATTGAGAACAGGTTGCAAAGCTAACATTTCCTTGGTTATGGAAGATAAGATAATCTAGCTGAGGTTTGAAGATTCTTGATTCTATAAACTCCTCTGACAGAGAGAAACTATTTCCTCTGGTGCAGGAGTCCAGAACAAGGAGCATGATACTAAAATTGAAGCTGGGCTATTCAGCAATGATACCAGAACATACTTCTTCACACAAAGAGTAGTGGGAAATTAGATACTCCCCCAAAAAAACTGCCGCGGCTCGGGGATCTATTGAACATCAAAATTGAAATGAATAGATCTTTTACACAACTCAATGGGTAAAATGTAGTACAATTAAAAGATATTTCTGAAACATTAACATAGTATCTAAGGTGAATAAAAGGTAACCAAACAAATAGTAAACGCCGTAGATTGCATACCAGAGTCACCATTGTTAAAATCACTCACCTGAATATTACAGTTGTGTCCAGATTATTTATACTGTTTAATAAGAAACTTGTGTAATTGCAGTAATCGTCATATTGCAATACCAATGCTCAATCCCTGAAAGCAGAAAGGGACCTCAGACTGTTGTAAAGAGAGGTTGAAGATGTCTGTGAATACCCCCGCCAGCTGATCTGTGCAGGATCCGAGTGCTCATCCAGGTACCCCATCGGGCCAGTCACTTACAGTGGGTTGACCTTTGAGAAGGCTGCTCTGACATCTGCAACGGTCACCTCAGATATAGATTCATCTGAGGCTTCCAGGGTGGAGGGCATGCTGTCGCTGACCTCTTGCTCAAAACGGGCATAGAATGCACTGAGCTCATCAGGGAAGAAACTCATCTCCAAACTCAGTGGCCTGGGCCTCGGCACCTCCCTCTGCGACTGGATCCTGAACTTCCTAACTTACAGACCACAAATAGTAAGGATAGGCAACAACTCATCCACAATAATCCTCAACACAGATGCCCCACAAGGCTGTATTCTCAGTCCTCTACTATACTCCTTATACACTGATGAATGTGTAGCCAATTCCCCTCCAACTTGATTTTCAAGTTTGCTGATGACGCCACTGTAGTGGGTTGAATCTCAAACAATGACGAGACAAAGTAAAGGAATGAGATAGAGAATCTGGTGAACTGGTGCGATGACAATAATCTCTCCCTCAATGTCAGCGACTTCAGGAAGTGTAAAGGAGAACATGCCCCTGTCTGCATCAACTGGGACGAAATAAAAATGGTCAAAAGCTTCAAGTTTTTAGGTGTCTAGATCACCAACAACCTGTCCTGGTCTCCCCATGCCGACACTATAGTTAAGAAAGCCCACAAATGCCTCTACTTTCTCAGAAGACTAAGGAAGTTTGGCATGTCAGCTACGAGTCTCACCAACTTTTACAGATGCACCATAGAAAGCATTCTTTCTGGTTTATCACAGCTTGATATGGTTCCAGCTCTGCCCAAGACCACAAGAAACTACAAAGATTGTGAATGTAGCCCAATCCATCACACAAACCAGCCTCCCATCCATTGACTCCGTCTACACTTCCCGCTGCCTCGGCAAAGCAGCCAGCATAATTAAGGACCCCACGCACCCCAGACACTCTCTCTTTCACCTTCTTCCGTTGGGGGAAAAAAATACAAAAGTCTGAGGTCATGCACCAACTAACTCAAGAACAGTTTCTTCCCTGCTGCCTCAGACTTTTGAATAGACATACCTCGCATTAAATTGATCTTTCTCTACACCCTAGCTATGACTGTGACACTACATTCTGCACTCTCTTGTTTCCTTCTCTATGAATGGTATGCTTTGTCTGTATAGCACGCAACAAACAATACTTTTCACTGTATACTAATACATGTGACAATAATAAATCAAATCAAAAAATTGCCAGTTGGGATAGGAATAAATCATTGCAAACATTTCTGTCAAATGATGAGAGCAGGCAGCCTTGCCTCAGCCCTTGCCCAATTATGTCCAGTTGTTTCACCAAATTTTGTCCTGATTGTAGAAGTCTGACCCATGTAGAGCTATAAACATTCTTCTATTTCTCCAAGAAACCACCTCCAGCACTTGCAACAACTTTTGTTTCAGTTCATCAGGTCAAAAGCTTTTTCACTTTGCACTGTTAACATACTATATAGCCTCTCTAGCTCCACAAATCCTTTCAAAACCATATCAGAAAATCTGGAAAATCTCAGCAGGTCTAACAGCATCTTGGAGAGAAAATAGAGCCACCATTCTGATTCAGGATGACCCTTCATCAGAGATGGGGGTCATCTGACTCAAAACATTGGCTCTATATCCTCTTCATAGATGATGGGAAACCTGCTAAGATTTTGCAGCATTTTCTGTTTTTGTTTTAATTCCAGCATGGTTTTGCTTTTATCCCTTTCAAAACCAAATTGATTACAGCCAATGTAATAGCACGCTTTGACTTGCAAGCTATAACTTTGGTTGCATATGTGATCAAAGTCATGGTGCTATGCTCCTCACAGTTTGGTGTATTTACCTTTTTCTCCAGTGGACAACTGTATTTCTCAAAAAGGCTTCTGGTCATTCTCTCTTAGCATAGATCTCCTTCTACATAGTCATAGAGTAATACAGCATGGAAACAGGCCCTTTAGCCCAACCACTCCATGCTGACCATGGTGCCCTCCCAGCTAGTCCCAATTGCCTGTCTTTGGCATTCATCTTATCTATGCCCCTCATGATTTTATACACCTGAACTACACGGTAATCAATTCTCGTTGCTTTCTATCATTTCTACAGGGATTCAATCATATCCTTCTATCTTTCCTGTCTTCAGTTCTTTTATAGCTCTAAATATTTCAAACTCCAGGTGATTCAATCCTAAAATCACCCTAGGAAATGCCTTCTTCTTTCTCTGGTTCTTGTTCTATTACCTTGCCATCTTCGTCATACAGGTCTTTGATATACTTTCATCATTTATTCTTTATTGCCTCAGGTTCTATAAGCAACATACCACCTCGACTACCAATTCCTCTGTTTTCTCATAAACAATGTCTGTTTTTCTTTTTTCTTTGTAGTTCTTCCAATTCTCTGTACTGCAGTCCACACTCTGTCTCTCTTGTTCGGTCAGTACCATGACCACTACCATCTAGAAAGTCAAGAGCAGCAAATACCAGGGAACACCATCCCCTCCACGTCACACTATCTATCCTGGTCAGGAAATATATTCATGATGTGGAGATGCCGGCGTTGGACTGGGGTAAACACAGTAAGAAGTTTAACAACACCAGGTTAAAGTCCAACAGGTTTATTTGGTAGCAAATGCCACACAGGAAATATACAGGAAATATACAGGAAATACAGGAAAAAAGCCACACAGGAAATGTACAGGAAATATATTGCCATTCCTTCTCTGTCATTGGGTCAAAACACTGGATCTCCTCCTTTAACAGCACTGTGGGTGTACGTACACCTCAGGAACTGCAGTGGCTCAAGAAGGCAGCTCCCCACCACTTTCTCAAGGGTAATTAGAGATGGGCAAAAAATGCTAATCTAGCCAACAACATCCAGATACCATAAATGAATTTTTAAAAAGTCATGCATCTTAGCTCACTGTTTTGTTTTCAATACATGTACAATGGACAGAATGATTGAAATAGTGAAAGTTTACAGAATGAAAATGTAAAAAAATTACTAAAATCCTGAAAATTGAAAGAAATAATGGTGGGAAAGCAAAAGTTAAAATAAATTGTCGCCTGTTAGACTAGGTACCACAGTTTAAGCACCTGGGAAGTATCTTATCAGAGAATGGTTACTTTGAAAGAAATCAGAGCTAGACTAGCAATGGGAAAAGAATGTACTCTCCAAACACATATGAAGCACAGACCTGTCGAGCTGTGTTATGTCAACATTACAATTACCCAGTTCTTCCTTGAGACATTTTCCTGCTAAAATGCTACTCTAAGGAGCTGATTTCCTTTTTATAAATAGATTCTACCTCAATGAGGCGGCTTCAGGCCAACTGACATCCAACAAGCTGCTCTGAAAACACTGCTCACATTTGACAGCTGTGCCAAATTTCACCACAGCAGCGGAGACAATCCACAACATTCTAAATAAAACAACCCACACCATACTAAAAAGCAACTTCAATCTCCCCAAGTTAATTGATCTGTGAAATCTAGAGAAGGATGGAGCAGGTCGGCTGGAAAGAAGACAAAAGGCTCTGAACATAGTAGAGGAGGAAAGATCGTTAGTGAATATCATCAAGGTTGGATTGGTCATATTACAAGGCAGGGGAACTTGCTGAAGAAGATGCTTGAAAGAGGTTTTGAGAGACGTGGACCAAAATGGCAAAAGAGAGTAATGTTAAGCAACTTGAAATGGAAAATTGGTAGCTCCGATGAGCAACTGAAGAGAAAAGAGCAAGAACATGAGGTGTGGAGAATGAGCAAAGGAGCTGCCCTTAGGCAGGTTAATACTACAGCCACTGTCAAATAAACAAGAGCACAAAAAATTGATAGCTGTTTTTAAAGATAAGAGACATCTGAATCTATCTAGGGGTGACATAAGGATTGGAAGGGGAAAACTGATCTGGCTGCATACAGGGCTACACAATCCATTAGTCAATTATCTAAATTTTCCTGAAGAACCACAATTTATTCAACCTTACACACAGAATATAACCCTTATATTTTGGCTTTAAAAATGGAAATTTTAACACAAGGGTATATCTTTGCAACTGTCAATAAGGTATTGATCAAGAATAATTTAATTGTTTTGCCCATGATGCAAAAATAGTTTTTCCAATGGGATGTCTAATAAGTCCAAATTTCAAACTTACTTTGGACCCAAAGTAAGTTCTGTAAGCTTCTGTAAACATTCAGAGTCTTAGCATAAAACATTGGGTTTAATTGAACTTTTGATTATTGTTTAGAGACATTTTCAACTTGAAGGGAAAACTAACAAATAAATGTATTGATTGCCTTATTTTCCTCATGATATTTTAAATAACATTCAACTTTATCATTTTTTTATTCATTCGTGGAACATGGGCATCGCTGGCTGGCCAGCATTTATTGCCCTTCCCTAGTTGCCCTTGAGAAAGTGGTGGTTAACTGCCTTCTTGAATCGCTGCAGTACAACCGAGTGACTTGCTGGGCCATTTCAGAGGGCAGTTGAGAGTCAACCATATTGCTGTGGTTCTGGAGTCACATGCAGGCCAGACCAGGTAAGGATGGCAGATTTCCTTCCCTAAAGGACATTAGTGAACCAGATGGGTTTTTCCAACAATCGACAATGGTTTCATGGTCATCAGTAGACTCTTAATTCCAGATATTTTTTATTGAATTCAAATTCCACCAGCTGCCGTGGCGGGATTTGAACCCAGGCCCCCAGAACATTATCTGAGTTTCTGGATTAATAGTCGAGCGATAATACCACTAGGCCATTGCCTCCCCTTTGTATGGCATACAAGAAAGAAAATTTATTCTACACCTGTATAGCACTTTGCACATCCTCAATGTCCCTAACCACCAATAAATTACTTCAGAAATGTTGTCACTGATTTGACGTCAGCCAATTTGCACAATGCAAAGTACCATAAACATCAATGATGTCACTTCATCTGCAAGTGATGTTGATTGAAAGATAAGTTAGTCATGACACAAGACAAACTCATTTGCTCCTCTTTGAAAAAGTGCGTAAGGATCTTTTACATCCACCCGAGTGTTTTTGACTCAAGAGATGACACCTCTGGCAAGGCAAAACTCCCTCTTGACTGCAATGAACTGTCAGTCTCTAGGTTATGCACTCAACTCTCGAGAGTGGAATTTCAACTCAGATGGGAGCATTCCACTGAGCAAAGACTGACCATTAAGATGTATTCTGGAAAACACCACACATCTCCAATTAATAACTAGGAAGGGCAGTCTGTTCCTCAAAGGCAAACATAATTAGGTCTCTTCCCATACTATTCAAATGCTCGGATATACAAGGCAAGCCAAGGAGCACAATTGGTATGATTCAATGATTAACTGTTTAAGGATATCATATCAATCTCCAGAACATAAATCAGCGTGAGGGCAAAGAAAATATCAGGAAATTTCCGACAAAAAAAGAAAAAGTTTGGGTAAAAGTATCCGGCACAAATTTAGTATTTCACTCTTAATGGTGAACCACAGCTGAGGAAGAAGAAAAAAAAGCAGCTTTTTGCTCAAAATATTCTCTCCTTGTTAATTCAAAATGTACAATGGAGGCCCATCACATGGTGTCTCCTCACCTCTTGGCTGTTCTAGAATAATCACCGAGTAAAGAACTATGTACTCTGGAACAGCTCTACCAAGTACAATCAACATCCTGGGGGTTACCATTGACGAGAAACTTAACTGGACCAGCCATATAAAAGGCTACAAGAGCAGGTCAGAGGTTCTGCAGTGAATAACTCACCTGCTGAAAGCTAAGGCCTGTCTACCATCTACAATGCACAAGTGGATGAGTGCAGCTCCAAGAACATTCAAGAAGTTCATCACTATCCAGGACTGCCCTTTGATTGACACTCCATCCACTACCTTCAATATTCACCCCTTCCACCACCAATGCACAGTGTGTACCATCTCCAAGATTCACTGCAGCTACTCACAAAGACTCCTTTGGATAGCACCGTTCAAATCTGCAAACTTTACCAACTCGAAGCATAAGGACAGCAGATGCATGGAACACCTGCAAATTCCCCTCCAAGTCACACACCATCCTGACTTGGAACGAGACCACAACTCATTCAATGTTGCTGGGTCAAAATCCTGGAGCCTGCTTCTTAACAGCACTTTGGGTGCACATATACCACATGGACTGCAGCAGTCCAATGTGGCTCACCACCACCTTCTCAAGGGTAATAAAGGATGGACAATAAATGCTGGCATAGCCAGAATGCCCACATCCCATGAAAAAAATATGACTGGTAACTGCTGATCACCTAGTCCAATCTTCAGCTGAATACAGATACACAATACCATTCTTCCCACCCATCTCCAAAGGTGCAATACAATTATGGAGCAAAGTCAGAATATTGGGGGTGGGGAAGTGCTTCTAAATGGGCATTAGGTAATATGCTTGGATTGCACAAACTTCATACATCACTTCCTGGTGAGCTTTCAAACATATAATTTTATTTACAAGGCCACAAATACACAATACAGCAGCACTGCTCACAAACAGCAATAAAAGATTTTGTCACAAAAAGTTTTATGCTGCAAAATTTAGTTTCCAACTCAACAGAAAGCTGCCCGAAAAATACGCCATTCGTGAAAAGTCAAACGTAATGACACTTTGATGCATAGTCCTCCCACCAAAAAGCACAGTGCAATTTATTAGCATTTATCAGAACCGATTTATTAGGTACAATGGCTGCCTTCTAATTAAATTGAATTTGCATTCAAATTTACATCATACTTCAAATAGGTTAAGAAATAGGTCAAATAAGAAAATTAAACTTTTCAATTCAATCCTAACCCTTTTCTTTTTAAAATGTTCTCCTTAGTCAAAATTCACAATCTATTCTATATTGCAATAGGTCTAACAAACTTTTGACACTTGCTTGGCAATTATTTTTTCCCCGAAAGGTAGTGGGCAAGCACTTAATACATTTGGTCTTCATTCACATGGAAATATATGTGCCAAACTAATGTTTAACAATAGTCTTCTCTACTCCAATTTCTAGATTCCTTGTTTTATTCTCTTTCTAACATTTGTGGACAATACAGAAGTTGCATCGATTGCCAAAGATTAAAAAATACAACAAGTATTGACTGATTCAATTTCCCCCACTAAATAGGTGTTTCACTACTAATCGTTGGAGTTCCATTTGTAGAATGAAATTAGTATCAGAATCTTCATCTTGTGCTATATCAATAGATGGAAATTCAATGCTGGAAATCAGAAGTATCACCAGTTTTTTTAAACAAGAGAACACACTGCTGGATCAAGACCGAAACCTTGGCACGGTGGCACAGTGATTAGCACTGCTGCCTCAGCGCCAGGGACCCCCACGTTTGATTCCCAGCTTGGGACACTGTCTGTGCAGAGTCTGCACATTCTCTCTGTGTAGCGTGGGTTTCTTCCGGGTGCTCCGGTTTCCTCCCACAGTCCAAAGGACGTGCTGGTTAGGTGCATTGGCCATGTTAAGTTTTCCCTCAGCATACCCGAACAGATGCCGGAGTGTGGCGACTAGGGGATTTTCACAGTAACTTAATTGCAGTGTTAATGAAAGCCTACTTGTGACACTAATAAATAAACTTTAAAAAACTTAAGTCTATAACTACTGAATCTGCTTCCATTGCCAGTCCAGATCATAACTTTGAAAAATTCTCAAATCTCCTCTGTTCCTTTGCCAATCATCTTAAATCTGTGTTCTCTAATTACCAACCCCTTTGTTGATCAAAGAAACAAACATTCAGCAATATAATGTAGGGATCACTCTAACTAATCACCAATTGGGAATGCAGTACTGAACTTATATATAGTAAAAAAATTTAACAGCAAAAGAAACGTACCAATCAGTTCACTGCATTGATTACAATTCTATCCAATACATCTTTGCACATTAAACTAAACTCATTACACATGGCTACTGCATGTGTAGTTTCATAGACAAGCTTTTTAAAAAAATATTAAATGTGTACTAGTACTTTGGTCAAGTACCACTAGAACATATACTCCCAATCTACAGCAACACCATAAACTTTGAATCAATGGAAGTCAGGGAAACAGCTTTTTGCCACATGTGGGCCTACAGATAGAAATAAATATGCAAAATTATGAGCTCCCCCTTAATGGAGTAGATAAAGGCACACCCTTAGGATCATGGAGCCAATTAAGCCTAATGCTCTCTAGTTCAATCCCTGATTCATGTTTAATCTACCACAGCAGCCGTGGTGCAACAACTGGGGGAAAGAGCAAAAGACTTGATTAAGTTTTATTCATCCCATGCATCAGGCTCGCCTGTGATGCTTTTTGCAGAAAATAGCTAGCCAAGACAGTGTAAGCTCACACACAAGGAACAGGGCAAGATATGGAAGGCTTCCATGATTTGTCAAAGCACAAGAGTCACCAGCTTCAAAGTGGGGAAAGACTGGCTGAGATAAATAAACTGTTAATTTTAAACTGAACTGGTGCTTTTAAATAAAACCAGTCTGCTTCCTCGGTTTCGTTAAAACTGAAACTTGGTATTGCTATCACAATAATTCTTATGTAACATCATAATTGAACCAAGACAAATGTAAACAAGAATAAAAAGGAGAAACTAGGTATTTCAAATTCTGGGTAGGAATGCACAACATCACATTTTGAATCTGTGACAATCCATACCTAACCTTCAACAAGAAAACTATGGAAACTCTGCATACATTTTGAAATTAAACTTCTTCAGATTTTGCATTTTTTGGCATCAAGCTTTTCCAGCCTACACAACATATCCCCAAGCTCAACCAAGACATCATGAGTAAGGCTCTAAGGAAACAACATTGAGTTGGGCACTGTGCAAACTGAACCACATGTCAACAACAACTTTGATTTAAAAAGGACTTGTAATGTAACAAAACATCCCACACAAGATATTAGAGCAGATAAACAAGCTTGCTCAAAGAGGTAGGATTTTAAGGAGAAGCGAAGAGGTTTAGCAAGGGATATCAGAGCTTAGGATCTAGCAGTTATAAATGATGAGACATTGAGATCAATGATGCTCATAAGATCTGAATTGAAGGAACATAAATATGAGGGCAGTAGAGCTGAAGATGATAACAAAGATCAGGAGCTTGAGGTTATGGAGAAGAATGAGAATTTTAAAAATCAAGGCGTTGTATAACTGGGAGTCAATGGTAGCCAGCAAACAAACGGGTGACAGATGAGACTCAGCGTATGTTGGGCCTTGGGCATTAGTTGTTTGGATCACACCAAGTTTATGACGGGTAGTTTTTTTAAAGTTTATTTATTAGTGTCACAAGTAGGGCTTACATTAACACTGCAATGAAGTTACTGTGAAAATCCCCTAGTCTCCACACACCAGCGCCTGTTCAGGTACACCGAGGGAGAATTTAGAATGGCCAATGCACCTAATCAGAACATCTTTTGGACTGTGGGAGGAAACAAGAGGACCCTGATGGAACCCACACTGACACAGGGAGAACTTGCAGACTGTGCACAGACAGCGACCCAAGCCAGGAATTGAACCTGGGTCCCTGGCACTGTGAGGCAGCAGCGCTAACCACTGCGCCACCATGGGAGTCCAAACAGGAATGCTTTGAAAGGGCCAAATCCACAAGTAACAAAGGAATGAGATGATGAGCTAAGGCAGGGGAATTCAGGTGATGTTATGGAGGTGGAAACAGACCAATTTAGTGATAGTGTGGATGTGGTCACGAGCCTCAGACTATTCATCAGGAATGGAGTCTGCTGCTTGAGAACTCAGTTTATGGCGGAGTCCGAAGACACACTTCAATCTTCCAAATGTATAGTTGGAGATGATTTTCATCTATGCAGTATGAGGTGTCAGACTAGCAATCTGTCAGTTTAAAGGCAATGGAGATGCCAAGAGAGATGTGATGAGGTAGAGTTAGGTGTCATTAGCATGTGCAAAGAAAACCTGACAGCATTTTCAGATGGAATTACAATGGAGCAGCATGTACCCAAAGAATAAAAGTGAGCCAAGATTGGATCCTCAAAAGACCATAATAGACCTAATAGGTATAGGAATAGAATTAGGCCATTCGACCCATCAAGTCTACTCTGCCATTCAATCACCTCAACCCCATAACCTTTGATCCCTTTATCAATCAAAAACCTATCTCTGTCTTAAATATACTCAATGACCTGGCCTCCACAGCCTTCTGTGACAATGAGTTCCACAGATTCACCATCTGAAGAAAACCTCCTCATCTCAGTGCTAAAGGGTTGTCCTTTTAATCTGAGGCTGTGCCCGCAGGTCCTAGTTTCTCCTACAAATGTAAACATCTTCTCTATATCCAATCTATCCAGGCCTTTCAGTATTCTTTAAGTTTCAATGCTGTAGGTTTTTTGCACATGCGGATGACATCCAACTCTACCTCATCACATCTCTCTTGGCATCTCCATTGCCTTTAAACTGACAGATTGCTAGTCTGACACCTCATACTGCATGGATGGAAACCATCTTCAACCATACATTTAGAAGATTGAAGCGTGTTTTTTGACCCCCACTATAAACTCAGTTCCCAAGCAGCAAACTCCATTCCTCTCCCTGATGAATAGTCTGAAGCTTCTAACTTCATATCCACGCTATCACTAAATTGGCCTGTTTTCACCTCCATAACATTGCCTGAATAGCCCCTACCTTAGCTCATCCTTCGAAACTCCATCGAGTACAGACCCAGAGTCCTCAAACACCAGAGATGTCAGTCCAGGAACAGGAAGAAAAGCCATTTCAAGCGATCCTCTGGCTACGACTGGGTAGGTAACCAGATATGTGCAGTCCCATCCTGCTTGATGACAGTAGATTGTAGGGAAATGGTGTGGTCAACACTGTTAAAGACTGTCACCAAGACAAGAGGGAACACATACCTTTGTCATAGTCACATAGGATGTCATTTCCTATGGCCAGGATGAGAAAGTAATAACTTTAATGAGGATGATGGCAAAGTTGAACAGTGAGGATCTAGTTGGGCAGATAGGTAACTGCAGAAATGCCACACTGAATGTGGGTTAAGGTTACCACAGATCTTGCAAATGCTATTGTAAGTGAATTGGGAGAACTTTCTTCTCAGGGTGACACAGAAGGAAGTCAGGCTGGGAGATGTGGGTGAAGAGTGATATAATTAATTGATCACAGACTGCCTTTTCTGTCATTGCCAGTGAGAAAAGCAAGGCCACGTGAGATGGCAACGTCAAGGCTTGGCCATGAATATGGCTGGAGGAGTTTATACGGAGAGAGAGATTATGGGAGGATAGGAGGGCAGCAAACTCAGAAAAGACAGTGCATAAGGAGTCAAAATCATCAATGAAGCCACTTGGTGCAGAAGCCAAGGCAAGAGGAGAGCAAAGTTTCCTCCATGAGAAAATTTATGATACCTGAGTGGTTGGCAGAAAGCGAGGATTTTAAGCAAGGGGAGATATTCAAAGCAAGAGAAAGTGCCAGTGGATTGGGGTCAGACCAGGGTGTGATTTGGTGAAACACCACCACCAGTCCCAGCAGGGCAAAAGGTGAAAGGGCTAGCCAGGTAAGGGGAAGATGTCATCACCCCTCAACCAGGTTTCTATTTAGATCATGTTGATGTAATCATTCACAATAAGCTCATGGAGGTAAGGGGCCTTGTTCTTCCATAGAGTCACAGAGGTTTACAGCATGAAAACAGGCCATTCGGCCCAACTTGTCCATGCCGCCCTTTTTTTTAAAACCCCCAAGCTAATCCCAATTGCCTGCATTTGGCCCATATCCCTCTATACCCATGTAACTGTCTAAATGCTTTTCAAAAGCCAACAAATGCTTTAAAAGACAACAAATCCAGAGGCTTGGAAACAGATAACCTTTCTTTTCATTTAGAAACAGAGGTCCCTTTGCAATGCAAACTAAGGGTAGACGTACATGAAATAAAAGGTGAATTCATACACATTGAGAAGTACTATCACGCGAGACCAAATCAAGTCTCCATAAGCACTCTGGTCCAATTTGAAAGCTGCAGTAAAAAAATACAAGCCAAAAGCCACAAAGACATTTAACGGTTTTATTATAAATGTCAAGAACTTAAACTGTTACAAATGAAGACCCGTCAGTAGCTCAACTGAAATCTTACAGCAGAAGAGTTCAATATTTGTAATTGCCCTCCCGTCTTCTACTAACTTCCCCACCCTGGACTATTTCTATATTTTGCCAAATTGTCATTGCACAGCTGTGTTTTGTGATCAAAGGATTAAACAATGCATCAGTATGGAACACTTTCACTGACACAGCTTTGGTTTCTTTGCTGCAACGCTGGTCTTAACCTTCAAAAAATGAAACTGCTTAAAGAGAGCTTCCATCACCCAAACACGTATTTAATTTCAGTTATGGAACAAAATAAAAATATCACTCAGTGGTTAGTAAAACTGGTACCAGACATTTTAAAATAAGAATATGGAAATTTAAAAATGTTTGGCGTTAATATTTTACTCCGGGGGACCAGCAGAAAACTCAATTCAAGCCAGTGACTGCAGGCTGCATTCACATTAGGGTGTGGGCAAGTGAACAGAACTGCATGTACAAAAAAAATTACACATATGCACACGAATTAAAACTCTGAATGCATTCAAATCACACACGGGAGAATATTTTTTCCTAACGCCGATTACTAACTGAATGTATGAGAAAATTGCTTGCGCTAAAACAGTAATCCTGATTACTTTAATACAGAAATCGTGCGACAGCCTTAATACCATGTGCAAGCATAACCAAACATACCGAATAAAGCTAAATATTACTTTATCAATTTTTCATTTAACGTTTCTCAAGATTTAAATATACCAGATAAAAAAATGGTACCTGTGTGGCACATCAGTCAGCACCAAGTACATTATTTACTCGGAAGTCTGCATCAGATATGCGTCTGCATGCTTTATGACTGTTAGAGGTAGCACACTATCTAGCAAGGTTGAAATGCTTTATTGCGTTCCCGAATCACTATTTAGCAGGAAACGACTGCTGGGTTTCTGAGCATGCCCAACATCAGCTGTGGGATTGGGAGATCAGTTATCTGGCCGAGAAACCACATCCCAAACCAAGGCCTAAAACTACAGCCTTGAACTTGATGTAATAAAATAAAGCTTTTCATAAATAGCCACTTAATAAAATAGTTTCCTTAAGCTTGTTCAGTTAAGACCTGTAAACTATATTACAGTAAAGCATCTAAAAACCACACATGTAACTCATTCTAAAATGAAACGAGAACAATTGTTCTACTTTACTCTTATTTCACATTTTAAAATTAATACAACATTATTTACCACAACATGCTACGGGCAATTTAACATTGAAAAGTTCATTCAAACCAATATAACATTATAAACAAACATCCCTGTGCATCCTGACAAAAAATTGGCGTTTAAACCCAAACCACACTAACATATCCATTCATTATCCCCATTAGCACAATGATTTATTCAATATCACAGCAAATCACTGAATCATTTCCTAATAGCCATGTCCTTGGCTGAACATCAAGCCCCTTCACAAATCAAATCTTACAATTTAAAATGCAACTGGGCTAATACACACCATTTTGTTTCAAGTCACATTGCATTTTACAAAGCAACATTCCTTTCTCTCTTCGCCCGCCCCCCTCCCCCCAGAACTTCATTGTCAATAAAAACAAGTACTTTCTTCTATCAGCATATGGTCTTCTATAATCAATACAATGTGAAAAGAAGCACCATGAAACGAGATTGCACCACATTACAAATTAAACATGAACAACTCGAAGAGGCCCTCACTACCCACTAGCTATCTGACTGGACTTCACCCCAGTGGTACAACAATCTCTCCATTTTGTAACCGGGCTTTTGTTTCAAGCCCGGAAGTGTTAAAAAACGCACACGTTTACACAAGGTTAAAAAAATAAGCGATGAAAACGGTCAGGCTCCAGATCCCGAATTCAGGGAGAGGCCAGAGGTACAATTTGAGTCGGAATATCAAATATGCTCCATACTGTAAACTCGCTGTATGTCGCTGCACAAAACAAGTAATTGTGTCCATGGTTCTCCATTTGTCAAGAATTTTCTTTTGAAATAAAACAAAAGGTAAAAAAAAATCAATCTGTGTAAAGCACTAGGTTTAAATTAGACCTGGGGGCTAACAGGCCTGCAGATTTTAATGGAGAGCTGCAGACTGACTACTGCAGTGGAGTTGGTGTCTGTAACCGGCATTTTCTGAAGACGTGTCACACACACACATGC
This sequence comes from Mustelus asterias, assembly GCF_964213995.1. NCBI lineage: Eukaryota > Metazoa > Chordata > Chondrichthyes > Carcharhiniformes > Triakidae > Mustelus > Mustelus asterias. The sequence continues at coordinate 37,764,128 of NC_135822.1, forward strand.
ACACAGTCCCTAACCTACTCCCACCAAGCTCTTTTTCAAACAATCTTCTAAGAGAGATTTTAAAAATCTTGACAAGAAAAATATTTCATTTTTTTTTAAAAGGGGAAAAAAAAGTCACACACAAAAACGTAAGAACAGAAAAATAAAGAGAGCAAACCCTCTCTGAAACAGAAAGTCTTCAATCACACCAGATTCCCTTTCCTATTGGGTTTTGTCTCCTTCTTAAATAAAAAAGTAAGAGCCTCTGACTTGTGTCTCAAACCCTGAAATGAAGGTAGATGTTTCTACATGTGTTACTACCCTTTTTAAAATTGGGGGTTGGGGAGGCAGGGGGGGGGGGGGGGAAGGGGGGGGGGGGGGAAGGGGGGGGGGGGGGAAGGGAGGGGGCAGTTTCAAAAATAAAGAAAAATCGAAACAAGATTACTCCCTGTTCGTCGTTAAGAGCTTATTTCCCCCCCTTTCTTTCTCCCTCTCTCCACATTTCAGTCACCATCCTCTAAGTCCAACCCCAACACAAAGCAATTTCTTTCAGAAACATTGAACAATAAATCTAATTTCTTCTTTTTTTTAAAGAGGCTTTTAATAAAAAAAAGCCTTGAACCCATCCACACTTGCAACAAGTGCCCAGAAACCCAACAGATCTTAAAAAGATTTTACTTCTAACCCCGAGTAACCTACAAGTGACAACGTTACCCACCCAAACCCTGAAAAAAATTGAGCCAACAATAATTTTTTAAAATAAGGTTTAAGAATATCCCCTCAAAGTTACTATTTTTTTTGGATTTTTTTATATATACATATATCGATCAATTGAATGTTTCCCAAAAAGTGAAGGATACGAAGCAGGCTGTTGTAGTCCTCTTATTACAGGCTGTGGTTTGGCTTTCTGTGGTAAGCTCATTTCAGGCTGAGGAAGACAAAAAAAGGAAAAAGCAGGCGGATTTTTTGTTGTATAGAGAGACAGAGAGATGTACCTCAGGGTGTCCTCCCTCAGAAGGACGTTTCCCACGTGAGTTTACCTGCAAATCACAAAAATAATAGCATTGGTAGATGGCCCAGAGTGTGAACTAGCAGCGGGGCTCGTCCTTTGAGTGAAAGAGTCAAGCTTTAGGACGGATGCAAGCGATATTTTACACACAAACCAACATGGCGAACCAAGCCGCTCTCAGTCCGAGAAGACGGACGCCCGGCGGCCTTCGGCAACTTCCGGAAAACTTCGACGCCGGTTGCTCGGAAACTTCCGGAGAGCCTCGGCGCTCTCCCCCCGCCACCTCCTCCACCTTCGGCTCTTTCCGGAATCTCCACAGCAGAGATCAGGGTCACCCAGGAGCAGAGTGTTTGGGGCAAACAGCTCCCTGTCACACTTAACACGATGTGGAGATGCCGGCGTTGGACTGGGGTAAACACAGTAAGAAGTTTAACAACACCAGGTTAAAGTCCAGCAGGTTTATTTGGTAGCAAAAGCCACACAAGCTTTCGGAGCTCCAAGCCCCTCTCACCTGAAGAAGGGGCTTGGAGCTCCGAAAGCTTGTGTGGCTTTTGCTACCAAATAAACCTGTTGGACTTTAACCTGGTGTTGTTAAGCTTCTTACTACACTTAACACACACACACAGTGCCTTAAATTAGGGGATTTTCACAGTAACTTCATTGCAGTGTTAATGTAAGTCTGCTAGTGACACAAAAAAACAAATAAATCAATAAATCAATCAGAAAGTCTGAGGTCATGTACCAACCGACTCAAGAACAGCTTCTTCCCTGCTGCTGTCAGACTTTTGAATGGACTTACCTTGCATTAAGTTGATCTTTCTCTACACCCTAGCTGTGACTGTCACACTACAATCTGCACTCTCCTGTTTCCTTCTCTATGAACGGTATGTTTTGTCTGTATAGCGTGCAAGAAACAATACTTTTCACTGTATGTTAATACATGTGACAATTCAATCAAATCAAATCAAATATTAAGTTGATCTTTCTCTACACCCTAGCTATGACTGTAACACTACATTCTGCACCCTCTCCCTTCCTTCTCTATGAATGGTACGTTTTGTCTGTATAGCATGCAAGAAAGAATACTTTTCCCTGTATACTAATACATGTGGCAATAATAAATCAAATCAAATCAAAAACATGGACACAGTCATAATTCTCAGCAATAGCAATGGCAGGAAAGTTTTAAGTTTATTTAAATTTATTTGTTGGTGTCACAAGTAGGCTTACATTAACACTGCAATGAAGTTACTGTGAAAATCCCCGAGTCACCACACTCCGACCGACACCTGTTTGGCTACACTGAGGGAGAATTTAGCCATTGGCCATGCACCTTACCAGCACATCTTTCAAACTGTGGGAGGAAACCGGAGCACCCGGAGGAAACCCATGCAGACACGGGGAGAACATGCAGACTCCGCACAGACAGTGACCCAAGCCGGGAATCGAACCCGAGTCCCTGCTGTGAGGCAGCAGTGCTAACCACTAAAGGTAAGTCCACATTCAATTAGGAAATAACTTGAAATTGTGTTGTGTAAAACTGTTCGAGCCAGCCAGTGGGCGTGAAAATGTCTATACACATAAGACATGGGACATAGGAACACAGAGGGATTGGAGTGAGCCTTTCTGCCCATCAAGCCTACTCTGCTGTTCAACTAAATTATGGCTAATCATCTACCCTAATGCCACATTCCCTCACGATCCCCAAATCCATTGATATCATTAGTATCCAAAAATCTATCAATTTCTGTCTTGAACATGCTTAATGATTGAGTTCCATATCCCTCTGGGGTAGAGAATTCCAAAGACTCACCAGCCTCTGAGTGAAGAAATTCCTCCTCACCTCAATCTCAAATGCCTGCTCTCTGAGACTGTGTCCCCTGGTTCCAGATCCATCATGTGGAGATGCCGGCGTTGGACTGGGGTAAACACAGTAAGAAGTTTAACAATACCAGGTTAAAGTCCAACAAGTTTATTTGGTAGCAAAAGCCACACAAGCTTTCGGAGGCTTAAGCCCCTTCTTCAGGTGAGTGGGAATTCTGGAGACAATACACATCTCTTGAGCCTGTCTTGATGCTCTCTCCACTCACATTGTTTGTATCTTAAAGACTTGATTAGCTGTAAGTATTTGCATTCCAACCATTATTCATGTAAATTGAGTTTGTGTCTTTGTATGTCCTGTTTGTGAACAGAATTCCCACTCACCTGAAGAAGGGGATTAAGGCTCCGAAAGCTTGTGTGGCTTTTGCTACCAAATGAACCTGTTGGACTTTAACCTGGTGTTGTTAAAACTCTTACTGTCCAGATCCATCAGCCAGGAGAAACATCCTATCTACATCTATGCTGTAACCTTCTGTTTTTATTGGAAATTTTAGTTGTTTTGGAAACATTTATTTAGAACCTTCCATGTCCCCACAGTGACGGCTGCAATATGAGAAATGCAGGGGTCAACCCATGCAGAGCAAGACCTCATAAACAGCAATATGATAATGATCAGACAATCTACTTCAGTGATGTTGACTGAGGGATAAATATAAATAGGTGAGAATTTTTCCTCATAATATTATGTGTTTGCTTCTTTTAGTGAACATATTCATCCTGTGCATGCAAGGCCAGTATCTATTTCAGGTCCCACGCTGTGCTTGAGAAGGTTGCAGATCTTGTGGTAAATGTACTCCTCCAGTGCTGTTAAAAAGAAAGTTCTAAGACTTTGATCTCGCAACAGTAAAGGAATAAAAGCAAGATACTGGGGATACTGGAAATCTGGAATAAGAACAGAAAGTGCTGGAAATATTCCGTGGATCTGGCAGCATCTACAGAGAGAGAAACAGAGTTAACACTAAGGGCCCTATTTTACCATTTTGATTCTAAGTGCTGGGTGGACTTGAAACTGGGAGTGTTTCAGATCCGACTTTTAGACCCGTTCTCAGGCGCCCCCATACACACTCTGCCTGAAAAAGTATCAGTGATTCCGAATCGCGCTGCGGAAGCCTGTGGGCGGGGCTTAACGCGTCCAAAATCCTGCAGCTCCGATCGGCACACGCAGAAAAAAAAGTGATAGAATGCGACTTCCCTGCCACATCGCTCCCGGGCCAGATAATGCCTCCCCCTGGCCCCCACAGGCATTGCCCCATCCCCACAACATTACTGACCCCCTTATCTCGCCACCCTTCTGCCACCCAAACCGATCGTGGGCAGAGTGGCAGCAGACCCCTCTTCCCCCCAACTGATCTCAGGCAAAGTGGCACTGGATGCCCCTCCCCCCCCCCCCCCCCCCACCGATCTCAGTCAGAGAGCTGTCGGACCCAACTTCCCCCCTCACCCCACTGATCTCAAGCAGACCCCCTTCCCCACCCACCGCCCCCACCACTCCCCACCAATCTCAAGCAGAGAGTCGTCGGACGCTCGTCACTTACCTCCTCACTAACTGGAGTGCCCGAATCGGACGTTTGTGGAGCAAGTCTGTTTTGCACCAATTCTGGATGGGCGAATACGGTGGTAGAGGGGGAAGTGCCGGTGAGGTTGGGCGTGCAGCCCATTAAGTCAATTTAAATGCATGGAAATGCATTTAAATGGCCGTTGCGCCTGTTTTTCAGGCACAACTTGCTCGTAAAATCAGGCCCATGATCTATGTCCAAGTCATAGAGGTTTACAGCATGGAAACAGGCCCTTTGGCCCAACTTGTCCATGCTGCCCAGTTTTTACCACTAAGCTAGTTGCAATTGCCTACATTTGGCCCATTTCCCTCTCTATACCCATCTTACCCATGTGACTGTCTAAATGCTTTTTAAAAGACAAAATTGTACCCGCCTCTACAACTACCTCTGGCAGCTTGTTCCAGACACTCACCATCCTGTGTGTGAAACAATTGCCCCTCTGGACCCTTTTGTATCTCTCCCCTCTCACCTTAAACCTGTGCTCTCTAGTTTCAGACTCCCCTATCTTTGGGAAAAAATGTTGACTATCTACTTTATCTATGCCCCTCATTATTTTATAGACCTCTATAAGATTACCCCTAAGCCTCCTATGCTCCAGGGGAAAAAGTCCCAGTCTATCCAGCCTCTCCTTATATCTCAAACCATTAAGACCCGGTAGCATCCGAGTAAATCAGGAGGGTATTCAACTTGCTGGGGAACTTGTGGGTGGTGGTGTTCCCACATTCTCACCACCATTATCCTTCTTGGTTTTAGAGGTCACATATTTAAGAAGTTCTGCTGAATAAGCCTTGATGAACTACTGTGGTGCATTTTGTAGATGGTACACGTACTACAGCCATGGTGCGCCAGTGATGCGAGACCAGCTGATTTGCCATTGTGCTTTCCCCTGGATGGTGCTGAGCTTCTTGAGTGCTGTTTTAATCTGCACTCATCCCAACAATTTGAGAGAATTCCAGACTTGTGCCTTGCAGTGGCGAGACTTTAGGGATTTGAGGTGAGTTGCACAGTGCAGGATTCCCAGCTTTTGATCTGCTTTTGTAGCCACAGCAGTTAGTCCAGTTAAATTCCTGATGAATGGTAATTCCCAGGATGTTGACGGTAGTATACTGTATAGCATATTCAATTACGTATCAGCTAATTTCAGCTCGTGCATTATCCTTGGTAAGGTTACTATAAATGCAAGTCTTTCTGTTTATATCTTCCACACCCTCAGGATATCCCAAGCGAAAATAAAGACTTGTGTCTATATAGTATTTTTCACAATTGCCTGATGTCTCAAAGAACTTAACAGCCAGTGGTGTACTTTATAACGATTAGTCACTGCTGAAATGTAGAAACATAGTTGCCAATTTGTGAATAGCAAACTCTCACAAAGAGCAACGTGCAAATTACCAAAATATCTGTCCTATTGTGATGTTGATTGAGGGATAGATATTGTCTGGGACAACGGCAATAAGTCCCCTAATCTTCTTCAAAATAGTGAAATGGAATCGTTTACATTCTCCTGAGCAGGCCGAAGGTGCCCCTCATCCGAAAGATGGGGCCTCTCATCTGAAAGATGGCATCTCCGGCAGTGCAACACTGCCCCAGTACTGTACTGCAGTGGCACTCATGATTTTTGAGTTCAAACCCTGGAGTGGAACTGGCTGTAGAGATTTGCATTCTAATTAGTATTCTGTAACTTGATGTTGTGTCTCTGTGCACTGTTGGAGAACAGATTTTCACTCCATCTGACGAAGGGGCAGCGCTCCGAAAGCTTATGGTATTTGCTACCAAATAAACCTGTTGGACTTTAACCTGGTGTTGTGAGACTTCTTACTGTGGAACTTAAATCCAGAGTGACATTTATTAAAATGTTAATAGTAATAGTAAAATAATAACCGGGAACCGCAAGCAGGACCCAGACCTTCCTGCCGCTTGCCACTTTAACACACCACCCTGCTCTCCTGTCCACATGTCCGTCCTTGGCCTTTTGCAATGTTCCAGCGAACCCCAACGCAAACTGGAGGAGCAGCACCTCATCTCTCGATTGGGCACTCTACAGCTTCTGGACTGAACATTGAGTTCAAAAACTTCAGAGCACGAACTCTCCCCGCCACCTTCACCCCATTTCCATTCATTTTATTTCATTTCTTCTTTTCATCGAATTCATCCATTTTTATCACCTTTCATTCTTACCTCTATTTTTCTACTTCTCCAATCTCGCTCTCCATCTTGCCTCCAGTGGTTAGCACTGCTGCCTCACAGCGCCAGGGATCCGGGTTCGATTCCGGACTTGGGTGACTGTCTGTGTGGAGTCTGCACGTTCTCCCCGTGTCTGTGTGGCTTTCCTCCAGGTGCTCCGATTTCCTCCCACAGTCCAAAGATAGAGTCATAGAGGTTTACAGCATGGAAACAGGCTTTTCGGCCCAATTTGTTCATGCCGCCCCTTTTTTTAACCCCTAAGCTAATCCCAGTTGCTCACGTTTGGCCCATATCCCTCTATACCCATTTTACCCATGTAACTGTCAAAACGCTTTTTAAAATACAAAATTGTACCCGCCTCTACTACTTCCTCTGGTCCAGACACTCACCACCCTCTGTGTGAAAAAATTGCCCCTCTGGACTCTTTTGTATCTCTCCCCTCTCACCTTAAACCTATGCCCTCTAGTTTTAGACTTCCCTACCTTTGGGAAAAGATATTGGCTATCTAGCTGATCTATGCCCCTCGTTATTTTATAGATATGTATAAGATCACTCCTAAGCCTCCTAAGCTCCAAAGAAAAAAGTCCTAGTCTATCCAGCCTCTCCTTATAACTCAAACTATCAAGTCCCGGAGGCGTCCTAATAAATCTTTTCTGCAATCTTTCTAGTTTAATAATATCCTTTCTATAATAGGGTGACCAGAACTGTACACAGTATTCCAAGTGTGACCTTACCACTGTCTTGTACAACTTCAACAAGAAGTCTCAACTCCTGTATTCAATGTTTTGACCAATGAAATCAAGCATGCCGAATGCCTTCTTCACCACTCTGTCCACCTGTGACTCCACTTTCAAGGAGCTATTGTCTTTGTTCTGTAACTCTCCCCAACGCCCTACCATTAACTGAGTAAGTTCTTCCCTGGTTCGATTGACCAAAATGCATCACCTCGCATTTATCTAAATTAAACTCCATCTGCCATTCGTCAGCCCACTGGCCCAATTGATCAAGATCCCGTTGCAATCCTAGAAAACCTTCTTCACTGTCCACTATGCCACCAATCTTGGTGGCATAGTGGACAGTGCAAACTTACTAAACATGCCTACTAAATTCTCATCCAAATCATTAATATAAGTGACAAATAACAGTGGACTCAGCACCAATCCCTGAGGCACACCACTGGTCACAGGCCTCCAGTTTGAAAAACAACCCTCTACAACCACCCTCTGTCTTCTGTCATCAAGCCAATTTTGTATCCATTTGGATACCTCACCCTGGATCCTGTGAGATTTAACTTTATGCAACAACCTACCATGTGGTACCTTGTCAAAGGCCTTGCTAAAGTCCATGCAGACAACATCAACTGCACTGCCTTCATCTACCTTCTTGGTTACCCCTTCAAAAAACTCAATCAAATTTGTGAGACATGATTTTCTACTCACAAAGCCATGCTGACTGTCTCTAATCAGTCCTTGTGTCTCTAAATGCCTGTAGATCCTGTCTCTCAAAATACCTTCTAACAACTTATCCACTACAGAATTGGGGCTCACTGGCCTGTAATTCCCAGGCTTTTCCCTGCAGCCCTTCTTAAAAAAAGGCACAACATTTGCCACCCTCCAACCTTCAGGCACCTCACCTGTGACTATCAATGATTCAATATCTCTGCTAGGGGACTCGTAATTTCCTCCCTAGCCTCCCACAGTGTCCTGGGATACACTTCATCAGGTCCTGCGAATTTATCTACCTTGATGCGCTTTAAGACTTCCAGCACCTCCTTCTCTGTTACAAGTACGTCGGTATTCACTAAGGAGAGGGATGTGTTGACTGGGAGTGTCTCGGAGGGGAGTGTTGAGCCGTTGGAGAAAATCTCCATTACAAAGGAGGAAGTGTTAGGTTTGTTAGAGAATATAAAGACTGACAAATCCCCAGGGCCTGATGGAATCTATCCAAGGCTGCTCAGGGAGACGAGAGGTGAAATCGTTGGGCCTCTGACGCAAATCTTTGTCTCGTCACTGGACACAGGTGAGGTCCCAGAGGATTGGAGGATAGCCAATGTGGTCCCGTTATTTAAGAAGGGTAGGAAGGATAACCCGGGTAATTATAGGCCGGTGAGCTTGACGTCCGTGGTGGGGAAGTTGTTGGAGAAGATTCTTAAAGATAGGATGTATGCGCATTTAGAAAGGAATAAACTCATTAACGATAGTCAACATGGTTTTGTGAGAGGGAGGTCATGCCTCACGAACCTGGTGGTGTTTTTTGAAGAAGTGACCAAAATGGTTGACGAAGGAAGGGCCGTGGATGTTGTCTATATGGACTTTAGTAAAGCGTTTGACAAAGTCCCTCATGGTAGGCTAGTGAAAAAGGTTGGATCCCATGGGATAAAGGGGGAGGTGGCTAGATGGGTGGAGAACTGGCTTGGTCATAGAAGACAGAGGGTGGTAGTGGAAGGGTCTTTTTCCGGCTGGAGGCCTGTGACTAGTGGTGTACCGCAGGGCTCTGTATTGGGACCTCTGCTGTTTGTGATTTATATAAATGATCTGGAAGAAGGAGTAACTGGGGTGATCAGTAAGTTTGCGGGCGACACAAAACTGGCAGGACTTGCAGATAGTGAGGAACATTGTCAGAGGCTACAGAAGGATATAGATAGGCTGGAAATTTGGGCAAGGAAATGGCAGATGGAGTTCAATCCTGATAAATGCGAAGTGATGCATTTTGGTGGGAATAATGTAGGGAGGAGCTACACGATAAATGGAAGAACCATAAAGGGTGTAGAGACGCAGAGGGACCTGGGTGTGCAAGTCCACAGATCTTTGAAGGTGACGTCACAGGTGGAGAAGGTGGTGAAGAAGGCATATGGCATGCTTGCCTTTATAGGACGGGGCATAGAGTATAAAAGTTGGGGTCTGATGTTGCAGATGTATAGAACGTTGGTTCGGCCGCATTTGGAATACTGCGTCCAGTTCTGGTCGCCACACTACCAGAAGGACGTGGAGGCTTTGGAGAGAGTACAGAGGAGGTTTACCAGGATGTTGCCTGGTATGGAGGGGCTTGGTTATGAGGAGAGATTGGGGAAACTGGGGTTGTTCTCCTTGGAAAGACGGAGGATGAGGGGAGACTTAATAGAGGTGTATAAAATTATGAAAGGCATAGATAGGGTGAACGGTGGGAAGCTTTTCCCCGGGTCGGTGGTGACGTTCACGAGGGGTCATAGGTTCAAGGTGAAGGGGGGGAGGTTTAACACAGATATCAGAAGGACATATTTCACACAGAGGGTCGTGGGGGCCTGGAATGTGTTGCCGGGCAAGGTGGTGGAGGCGGACACACTGGGAACGTTTAAGACTTATCTAGACAGCTATATGAACGGAGTGGGAATGGAGGGATACAAAAGAGTGGTCTAGTTTGGACCAGGGAGCGGCGCGGGCTAATTGTTCCTGGTTTCTCGTTTCAAGGCTTCATTCTACGATCATCTTGCTGGTGCCAGTACAGAGCGAGACTGCGGATAGTTGGGAACCTGTCTCGGGGGCAGGGAATTCATATGGTGTTCGTGGAAGTGGAAATGACTAGGGTTGGGAAGCATTTTCCGATCGGGGCCATTGTGATCTCCTGGACTCGTTTCGATCGCCTCAGGGGGTCGGAGAGGAATTTCCCAGATTTTTTTTTCCCCATATTGGCCCTGGGGTTTTTCACTCTGGGTTTTCGCCTCTCCCTGGAGATCACATGGTCTGGAATGGGGGGGTGGGGGTAAGTTAATAGGTTGTAATGAACAAAGCATCATAGCTGTGAGGGACAGCTCGGTGGATAGGATATTGGTATGTAGATAGGCTGGAAAATTGGGCGGGGATCCTGGATTCAGGATTCAATCCTGGACCGGGGAGCGGCGCGGGCTTGGAGGGCCGAAGGGCCTGTTCCTGTGCTGTATTGTTCTTTGTTCTTTGTATTGTTCTTTGTTTGTTCCTCAAGACATCAATATTTATTTCCCCAAGTTCCCTAACATCTATGCTTTTCTCAACAGTGAATACTGATGAGAAATATTCATTTAGGATCTCACCCATCTCTTGTGGATCTGCACATAGAACAAAGAACAAAGAACAATACAGCACAGGAACAGGCCCTTCGGCCCTCCAAGCCCGCGCCGCTCCCTGGTCCAAACTAAAGTTAGCCTTCCCCCAATCCAACACCTTACCCTTGGGACATCACTCATCCTTTTCCATCACTATCCTAAAGCTAACAGAATTGTGGTCACTATTTGCCACATGTTCCCCTACCGAAACTTTGAAGACCTGACCGGGCTCATTCCCCAGTACTAGGTCCAGTATAGCCCCCTCTCTAGTCCCGCCGATTATTTGGGGGCTTATCGTACAACCCTATCAAAGTGATTTCTCCCTTCTTATTTCTCAGTTCAACCCATATAGACTCAGTGGGCGAACCCTTGGATATATCCCCTCTCAGTACTGCCATGATGTTTTCCTTAATCAAAAGTGCAACCCCCCCTCCTCTCTTACTTCCTGTTCTATTTTTCCTATAGCGTCTGTACCCTGGAACATTCAGCTGCCAGTCCTGTCCTTCCCTTAGATGTGTGGGTAAGGTGGATTGGCCATGCTAAATTACTCCTCAGTGTCCCAAGATGTGCAGGTTAGAGGGATTAGCGGGGTAAATAACATGGGGTTACAAGGATAGGGCCTGGATGGCTGCTCTGTTGGAGAGTTGGTGCAGACTCGATGGGCCAAATGGCCTCCTTTGACAATGTAGGGATTCTGTGAAAACCACCTCCCAACCACCTACAACACCAGCCCACCCCCCCAATCACCTTCAGGGCAATTGCCACATTCCTCAGGTAGACCCTTAACAATCTGTACCTCTGTTCTGCCATTCACACATTCTGATCATTTAATGGTCACTTTTACCACATTTCTCAGCCTTCATCATCACCATTTACATTCCCTTTGTTCAATTACAGCCACCTCCCAATCTCATAGTATAAATCTCATCTGATATTCTTTGCTCTCAGCTCTGATGAAGGGCCATCCAGACTCAAAATGGTGGCTCTATTCTCTCTCCATAGATGCTGTCAGACCTGCTGAGATTTTCCAGCATTTTCAGTTTTTGTTTATTAAATTAGCTTGCGTTTTGAAATAAAAATAAGCACCACTGCTGACTAATACTTGACAGATCTAATGCAACCTCATTGAAATGAAAATAATTTTGATTATCTAAGGAAAATCAGGCACATACGTCCATTAAAAAGTGCTTTTTGCTCAAATAAGTTTAAAAGCTCTGGATCGTCAAGGCTACAAGATGAAGGCATGTAAAATCGCCGGCTCCAACGCACCCCTCCCTGATGAGCTCAATGCATTCTACATCCGTTTTGAGCAAGAGGTCAGCGAGAGCATGCCCTCCACCCTGGATGAACCTGTATCTGGGGTCACCATTGCAGATGTCAGCGCAGCTTTCTCGAAGGTCAACCCACGGAAAGCGACTGGCTCGGATGGGGTACCGGATGTGCACTCAGATCCTGCACGGATCAGCTGGTGTGGGTATTCACAGACATTTTCAACCTCTCTTTACAACAATCTGAGGTCCCTATCTGCTTCAAGAAGACGACCATCATCCCGGCACCTAAAAAAAGCCAAGCAGCGTGCCTTAATGACTATCGGCTGGTGGCTCTGACATCCATCATTATGAAGTGCTTTGAAAGGTTAGTCAAAGGTTAGTCATGAATCAATTCCAGCCTCCCGGACTACCTGGATCCACTACATTTTGCCTATCGCCACAACAGGTCCACAACAGACGCCATCTCCCTGGCCCTGCACTCAACTCTGGAACACCTAGATAACAAGGACACCTATGTCAGACTCCTTTTTATTGACCACAGCTCAGCCTTCAACACCATTATTCCCATGAAACCCATCTTCAAACTCCATGGCCTAAGCCTCGACACCTCCCTCTGTGACTGGATCCTGAACTTCCTAGCTCACAGACCACAATCAGTAAGGAGAGGCAACAACACCTCATCCACGATCATCCTCAACACCGGTGTCCCACAAGGCTGTGTTCTCAGCCCCCTACTATACTCCTTATACACCTATGACTGTGTGGCCAAATTCCCCTCCAATTCGATTTTCAAGTTTGCTGACGACACCACCGTAGTAGGTTGGATCTCAAACAATGATGAGACAGAGTACAGGAATGAGATAGAGAATCTGACGAACTGGTCCAGTAACAATAATCTCTCCCTCAATGCCAACAAAATGAAGGAGATTGTCATCAGCTTCAGGAAGCGTAAAGGAGAACATGCCCCTGTCTACATCAATGGGGATGAAGTAGAAAGGGTCGAGAGCTTCAAATGTTTAGGTGTCCAGATTACCAACAACTTGTCCTGATCCCCCCCATGCCAACACTATAGTTAAGAAAGCCCACCAACTCCTCTACATTCTCAGAAGACTAAGGAAATTTAACATGTTAGCTACGGTTCTCACCAACTTTTACAGATACACCATAGATGTGGTTGTATCACAGCTTGGTATGGCTCCTGCTCTGCCCAAGACTGCAAGGAACTACAAAAGGTCGTGAATGTAGCCCAATCCATCACTCAAACCAGCCTCCCATCCATTGACTCTGTCTATACTTCCCATTGCCTCAGCAAAGCAGCCAGCATAATTAAGGACCCCATACACCCCAGACATTCTCTCTCCCACTTTCTTCCATCGGGAAAAAGATACAAAAGTCTGAGGTCATGTACCAACTGATTCAAGAACAGCTTCTTCCCTGCTGCCATCAGACTTTTGAATGGACTTACCTCGCATTAAGTTGATCTTTCTCTACACCCTAGCTATGACTGTAACACTACACTCTCCACCCTCTCGTTTCCTTCTCTATGAATGGTATGCTTTGTCTGTATAGCACGCAAAAAACAGTACTTTTCACTGTATACTAATACATGTGACAATAATAAATCAAAATCAAATCAAATACAATTCAGGAGAAAAGTGCAAGAGTAATAAATGTTTCTAGTTTCTTATTTATGTTACAGGAACTTTGTTGCTGTATTGTGGAGTGTGGTAAATTTTAACATGGAAAATCACGTGTCTACATGGGGGGGGATTAAATCAATCAAAAATGTGAGCACATCCAGAAGTCATCTCGAATGTGTCTACTTCCAAATTAACTGCATGTGCTGTGTGGCATATTGTAAGAGATGATCATACTGCCCTCTGCTTAGAATTCGCCTGAACGAGTTAATCAAAATTGATGTGATGTTCAGCATTTGAGTTTGTGTTAATATGGTTATTGGTTAGAACAATGAGAGTCAAAACAAAGGAGATTGTTGGCTACATCCCATGTCATGTGCAAATATTGGGTACAAACAAATGAACATACAAACAAGGAGAATGAGTAGGCCATTTGGCTCCTCGAACCTGCTCTGCCATTTAATAAGATCATGGTTGATCTGACAGCAAACTCAAATCTGCAGCTCCCTACCCCTGATAACCAATAACCCCCTTGATTACCAAGAATCTATCCACCTCTGCCTTTAAAATAGTGTAAGACTGTGCTTCCAATCCTTTCCAGGAAGTGAGTTCCAGAGACTTATGAGCCTCTGAGAAAAACAAATTCCCCTCATTTGTGCTTTAAATGAATGATCCCGTACTTTTAAACAGTGATCCCACCCCCCCCTTCCCAGTTCTAGATTTTGTTAAGAATCGGGGAAAATTAAGATGTAACAAATGAAATAAAAACAGAGAGTTGATTAGAGGCAGATGACTGGAGAAATTATGAGATGTGAATTAGCCTATCAGTAGAAAATAAGTATTTTACACATGGAACTAGTAAAAACAATGGGGCTCTAGAAGTGGTAACTTTAAAGTGGAGAGACAAGGAAATTGACACGTACCCGCCAAAAGCCGGCTCCATAGGGAGAACAAATCAAAGGGAAAGAAATGGAATAACCATCAAACACTAACAAGAAGAAAAGGGAGCAAAACAGCTAACATCAGAACCATAGCAGATGCAGATATAGTCCCCTGAAAGCAGTGGTCGTTTTTCACCTTTGTTGAACCGAAAGACTATTTCCCAGACATGGTCACCTTAATCTGGGGATTTAGCTCATAGAGTTACTTAATATTGGATGTTGTTTGGGAAAAGGGGTGCCTCAGGTAAAACATAAATAGTTTTGGGGACCAAGGGACAGTTTCATGTAATATTATGTGTGTATAGCCATCAGTATCCTCAAGTATTATAGTCCTTCTTGTGGTGTGCGTTTTTGTTTCAAGTTAATAAATATTTTATTAATTGTTCATCCACGACTGGACTGTTTCCTCACTGGATTGTATTCCAAGTTACCCTCCTGGGTTTTGGGATACCGTCGCAATTAACATCAGTGTGGTTTGTAGCAATTCTCTCACCAAAAGAAACATCCTCTCCACATCCACCCTGTAAAGCCACCTCACATGTTTCAATCAAAGTTGCCTCTTACTCTTCTAAACTCCAGGAGATACAAGCCTAAACTGTCCAACCTTTCCTCATAAGATCATCTGCCCATTCCAACTATTAGGGGAGGTGGTGGCATAATGGTATTGTTACTGGACTCGTAATCCAGTGACCCAGGCTAACACTCTGGGGACCTGGGCTCAAATCCCAGGATGTGGAGATGCCGGCGTTGGACTGGGGTAAGCACAGTAAGAAGTTTCACAACACCAGGTTAAAGTCCAACAGGTTTATTTGGTAGCACAAGCCACAAGCTTTCGGAGCGCCCCTTCGTCAGGTGAGTGGGAGTTCTGTTCACAAATAGGGCATATAAAGACACAAACTCAATTTACAAGATAATGGTTGGAATGGTTGGAATGCGAGTCTTTACAGGTAATCAAGTTTTAAAGGTACAGACAATGTGAGTGGAGAGAGGGTTAAGCACAGGTTAAAGAGATGTGTATTGTCTCCAGCCAGGAACTTAGTGAGATTTTGCAAGCCCAGGCAAGTCGTGGGGGTTACAGATAGTGTGACATGAACCCAAGATCCCGGTTGAGGCCATCCTCATGTGTGTGGAACTTGGCTATCAGTTTTTGCTCAGCGATTCTGCATTGTCGTGTGTTGTGAAGGCCGCCTTGGAGAACGCTTACCCGAAGAGGCTGAATGCCCGTGACTGCTGAAGTGTTCCCCTACAGGAAGAGAACACTCCTGCCTGGTGATTGTCAAGTGGTGTTCATTCATCCGTTGTTGTAGCGTCTGCATGGTCTCCCCAATGTACCTTGCCTCGGGACATCCTTTCCTGCAGCGTGAGATGTCGTAGCTTCTCCGGAGCAGAAAAGCTACGACATCTTCTCCAGAGCCTTCAACATGTCATCGGTGAAGATGAACATCTCGCCAAGGCCATCCCCACACCCCCACTTCTTGCCTTCAAACAACCGCACAACCTCAAACAGACCATTGTCTGCAGCAAACTACCCAGTCTTCAGGAGAACAGTGACCACGATACCACACAACCCTTCCACAGCAACCTCTGCAAGACGTGCCGGATCATCGACACAGATGCCATCATCTCACGTGAGAACACCATCCACCAGGTACACGGTACATACTCTTGCAACTTGGCCAACATTGTCTACCTGATACGCTGCAGGAAAGAATGTCCCGAGGCATGGTACATTGGGGAGACCATGCAGACGCTACGACAACGGATGAATGAACACTGCTCAACAATCACCAGGCAAGAGTGTTCTCTTCTTGTTGGGGAACCTCCGGGTGCTCCAGTTTCGTACCACAGTCCAAAAGACATGCTGGTTAGGTGGATTGGCCATGCTAAATTCTCCCTCATTGTACCCGAACAGGCACCGGAGTGTAGTGACTCGGGGATTTTCACAGTAACTTCATTGCAATGTTAATGTAAGCCTACTTGTGACACTAATAAAAAAATTTTAAACTTTAAAACATCTCAGTTCTGTGTAACTGAAGCATAACCTCCCTACTAGCACCCCACACATTGCACGATAACATTTTATTAGTTTTCCTAATTCCTTGCTGTATCTACATACTAGCCTTTTGGCCAGAACAATGGCAGTACCAAAGCAGTATCACTTAACAATTTAAGATTGTCTAGGTCATGCTGTTCCTTCTATAATATCAACTTTTAACAGTTAAACCATCAAGGCAGCCATTATGTCAAGCCTGGAGGTTGAATGAGAAGGAACTTGCTTCAATACACATCTCGATATATCAAGTAATATAACTCAGAAGGAAGGGTGTACAAAATATCAGGAAGTTGAAACTCACCTGATGAAGGAACAGCGCTCCGAAAGCTCGTGATCCCAAATAAACCTGTTGGACTTTAACCTGGTGTTGTGAGACTTCTTACTGTGCCCACCCCAGTCCAATGCCGGCATCTCCACATCAAAATATCAGGAAACAGCCCTCTATGCTCAGAGCTCAAGGGACAGTCAGAAGTCCAACATCTAGACGCTAAGTTCATCATCTTGGGTCTGCAAAAAACCGAGTTGGATGAATCTATTGTAATTGTTATTATACTATTGTTGTCTGAGTAATCAACTTGCATTTGGACCACACACTTGAGCCTGAATCATAAGGAATTATTTAATAATTTAAAAGATTTCCTAACACCCTGTCTGTTGGAGATGTGAATAAAGTATGCGATAACATTGCAATTTAAGTAGAATCTCTGGGTGGTATAAGGCAAGCGATACGGGTCTTGTCTGCCAGCCAAAGCGCCAGTGATGGGCCTTCCATGGGGTCAAGGAACCTAGAAGCAGAAATCCTGCTGCAGCCAGCAATGCAGCCACCAGAAGCCTAGGATCAATAAGGGATCCCAGACCAAAGATGAGTGAAGGCGAGATGGGGTTATGGGATGAATGTCCTTGAAGGAGGGGGAGAGGCAGCAAAGACAGGGGTGGCTCTCATTGGGTCCCCTCATTCCCGACAACGGGGTCCCTGGGAGCCCGCAAGAAAACCCGACCGTTGGGTAAATACCAGTGATGGTGCGATGAGGCCCTTAAGTGGGAATTAATTGACCTTGAACAAAATCAGGGTGGAGGCAAGAAGGCAGTGGTGTGCCCATTTGTTACCTTCCAACCCAGTGAAATGCTCACCTCAGAAGAGAGCATTAAATAAAACTTTCAGGAGGGCACGTGTTGCGGATGCGTGAGCAGCTGTGTTTCTGTGATCTCTGGCGATATCATCCTTTAATCCTTTAAATTATTATGCTCATGCAGCCCATAGTTCCCTAATCCAGTAGTGAAAACTCTCTCTGGAAGATTTCTAGCTAAACGTTGGTGACAAAATACTGAGAAATACTAAGAAAATCATGAACAAAAGAGAGCAGTCAGAAATAACTGGGCTGAAGCCAGCTCCTCAACATGGTGACTTAATCCATGACCAGGCTCTCTATCCGGCACTCTCGAAAGCATAGCAGCTGATGACTGCAAATATTATTAAGGTCATTGATGAGAAATTTGGCTTATTAGCACAGAATATCAATGCTCAGGCTATAGAACTGCAGGATACTGGTCAAATGCTGAATGAGCGGGGGAGAAAACCCTTACTGTCAAAAATGCAACTTCCTCGGTTACAATGCAACTTCCACATACAACCCTTGGAAAAGCATCTGCATGGTATGTCAGAATTCCTGGATGGTCTGGAGAACCGAGTCTGGAGGAAAAATGTCCGGATTGTTGGTTTACCAGATGGAGTTGAGGGTAAGGTCCCAGTTAAATTCTTTGGGAGCTGGCTACCACCTTTTCTCAATCCAGATATGAAAGCCGGATGTATTAAGTTCAAAACGGCACATTGTATCCTGTCTCTGAGACCTAGGGACAATCAGCGACCCTAGCCTGCAATTATGTGTTTTCATAACTTCAAAGATCGCCAAAGTGTATTGGAGGCAGCTAGATGTAATGGCACCTTGCTCTATGATGGAGCAAGGGTCTCCTTCCAAGATTTCCCTGTGGTGACACAACAGAGGCAGAAGGGTTTCGATGAAGTTAGAAAATGGCTGAAGGCTACAGGAGTGCAATATGTTCGATTGTACCCTGCTACAGTGAGGGCGACATTCGACAATCTGGCTAACCCATGGCCTTTGTGAACTCCGTGCAAGGCAATGATTTGGAATAACAATCTGCAGTTCACAGTAAATTCTGGACTCTATCCCTTGTCATTGTAATTCCTTCTTGATTCTGTGTTGTTATTTATCATGTTGACAAAGGTGATCTCGTAATTGAGCACTACAGTGAGTTTTTATTTTAAGCTTAAGATTTCCAGGGTCTTCTATTTGTCCTTGTAGTTAAGAAGTGCGCTGTGCAGGTTGTATGACACTAGGGCTGGGTGATAAATATCCATCCTTTCCTTTTTAATTCTTTAAATTATTTCTATCCGTACAATTATAATGGTGGTAAATGGTTTACAGTTTCCTTTGATCTAACCTTGATAAATATGAGTACTGCAACTGCTGGGAGGTGGGCGAACAGCTTAAGTTTTAATGGGAGGGGTTAGAATGCAGAAAGGACATTCGGCACTCATCCTTACGGTGATATATTGCCTCCTCTTTTTTGAAGGGAAAGATTCCTTGGTGTAATGATGGAAAGTTTGTAGGTATAGCCCATCACCATCACATTTGGCGATGATTATCCCCTTAGAACTTTGTATTTTTCTTAATTTTGTTGTTAAAGAATCATTAACTGGTTCCTGCATGGATGCAGGCAGGTCTTAAGTCCTAAAAAAAGACTTTATAATGTATTAATGGCGCCTCTAGTGCAGTTGCAAATGAGAGAGGTATGTTTTGGTGCATGCTTGTGTGGGGTGTGAAAATCTCTGACAGGCAAGTCTTTTCTTTATGTCACTATCCTATACTCTGGCTGAATAAGCAATGATGTGGAGATGCCGGCGTTGGACTGGGGTAAGCACAGTAAGAAGTCTCACAACACCAGGTTAAAGCAATGGCAGTAGATCATTAGAAACTTTGCTGCTGGAACGTATGGGGGATACACCATCCGATTAAAAGAAAAAAGATTTTGGCCGGAATTCTCCAACCATTCATGTCCCACCGTCACTTCAAACAAGAACAGAGAATTTGGCAGTCAGCCGAATCTCTGTTCACTGCAGAGGGACTGAACAATCCCAGCTGCGGGCGAAGTTGGAGAATCTGGTCCTTCTTGCATCTACAACTCAGAGACTTTATCCTTCATAAGACATCTTTGCATCTTGATGTCTCCCCAGTGGAAAGAATCTTGATAGCTATGGACCCTAAGCAATTAATCAGCAGGTTTTATGATACTTTATGTTCTAGATCCTGTGTGAATATACCAGAGACTCTGCCGAACTGGGAAAAAGACTTTGCAGTGAATATTCTTGAGGAGACTTGGAGCAATATATGGGAAAATGTTAATAGAATCTCAGTCTGTAATGGAACGAAGGAGACTCAGCTTAAAATATTACACCATCTGCATATAGCACTAAGCTTGAGACACCAGATTGACCTTACCATATCCTTGCTGTGCCAAAAGTACAAAGTAGTCAGGGGAGACTACACACATTGGGGGCGATCTTATCAAAATAATTCTAAATCCAGGACAGGCGGGAAAATGGGAGAATTTCAGATCTTTTTTTTGGCGAGGCTATCAGTCGAACCAGTCGAAGAAGCCTTTGATCTGATTTCCTCCTATATGGGGAGTGGGCGAGGCCTAGCTCATCCGAAAGCCAGCTGATAGCAGCAGAGGGTACAATTGTGCATGTGCAGGTATCTGCTCTGAGAGCAGCAGAGACCTGTCACTGCCTCTACAGTTTTCAGGCAGGCCTCCGTGGCCTAAACCCGATATCCCTTCCATTATCGCGGTGCTCGCGGCCAATTGTGAGCCCCCCCCCCCCCCCCCCCCCCCTCACCTGGAATGATCATATAATGAGAATATAATAGAGTCCTTACAGAAAACATGGAGGGAAGAAGTGCAGTCATTAGGGAAGCAGTGGCACAGTGGGTATTGTCACTGGACTAGCAATCCAGATACCCAGGGCAATGGCTTTGGGGACCCAGGTTCAAATCCCACCACAGCAGATGGTGAAATTAGAATTCACTAAAAATTTGGAATTAAAAGCCTAATGATGACCATGAAACTATTGTTGATTGTCACAAAAAAAAACCATCTGGTTCACCAACGCCATTTAGGGAAAGAAATCTGCCATCTTTACCTGGTCTGCCCTACATGCGCCTCCAGACTCACAGCAGCGTGGTTGACTCTTAAGATGCCCACTGAAATGGCCTAGCAAATTTAAGGGCAATTAGGGATGGGCAATAAATGTTGGCCGAGCCAGTGACACCCACATCCCATGAAGGAATTTAAAAAAAGTCAAGCTAGCAGTGGGAGTCTGCATGATATGTCAACAGTCTGCCCCAAAAATGAAGAAAATGAAGTCGAGGAAGGGAAGGAAAGAGCCAAAAACAGACAACATGAAGGCAAGGGTGGGTGGAAATTTGTTGTAAAATTTTTGATGAGTTCCAGTTTGGGGCAAGAGTATGAAGCAGCACCAATACAGTTCACCCATGTATCAGAAAATGTAGGACTGGAACAAGGAACGTTCCATATATCCCACGTAAGGCAGGTATAGCTAAAAGTCATATGGGTTCCCATACCGAAAGGGGTCATAAGAACATAAGAACATAAGAAATAGGAGCAGGAGTAGGCCATCTAGCCCCTCGAGCCTGCCCCGCCATTCAATAAGATCATGGCTGATCTGATAGTGGTTTAGTTCCACTTACCTGCCCGCTCCCCATAACCTTTAATTCGCTTATTGATCAGAAATCTATCTACCTGTGACCTAAACATATTTAACGAGGTAACATCCACTGCTTCAATGGGCAGAGAATTCCAGAGATTCACTACCCTCTGAGAGAAGAAGTTCCTCCTCAACTCTGTCCTAAACTGACTCCCCCTTATTTTGAGGCTGTGTCCTCTTGTTCTTGTTTCCTTTCTAAGTACAAAGAATCTCTCTGCCTCTACCCTGTCTAGCCCCTTCATTATCTTATATGTCTCTATAAGATCTCCCCTCAGCCTTCTAAACTCCAACGAGTACAGGCCCAATCTACTCAATCTCTCCTCATAAGCTAACCCCCTCATCTCTGGTATCAACCTGGTGAACCTTCTCTGCACTCCCTCCAAGGCCAATATATCCTTCCGCAAATAAGGGGACCAAAATTGCACACAGTACTCTAGTTGCGGCCTCACCAGTACCTTGTACAGTTGCAGCAAGACCTCCCTGCTTTTATACTCCATCCCCTTCGCGATAAAGGCCAACATTCCATTTGCCTTCTTGATTACCTGTTGCACCTGCAAACTGAGTTTTTGCGATTCGTGCACAAGGACCCCCAGGTCCCTCTGCACAGTAGCATGTTGTAATTTTTCATCATTTAAATAATAGTCCATTTTACTATTATTCCTTCCAAAGTGGATAACCTCACACTTGTCACCGTTATACTCCATCTGCCAGATCCTCGCCCACTCACTTAGCCTATCCAAAAGAAAAAATTGTTTGATTTAAGAACAAGTTCAGCCAGGCAGAGTAGGAGGGCTATGATGGATAAGGTTGGTCCTATCTTCAAGAATCAAGGGTAGAGGCCACAGGCTATATTGGTTGGGAGTGGCGGAATAGTTGGTTTAGACACCCTTGGTGAAAAGGAGACAGTTAGGGCCGGTAACCTGGAACCTATAAAAACTAGCAGAGCACAGTGGAAGAGTTGCTGATGTAGGTTCAAAGAGACTGGACAAAGAGAGAAAAATGGGCAAATACAGAAGGTGTGATTTTCTCTGTTAAACATGTGGTGGCCAATTATTTTGAATTGAAATGCGAACAGTTGAAAATCTAAGGAAGTCATGGCAACCAGCAAAAGAGCTTTCCGGAGACCGTATCTTCTAAGAGTTATCAGAAGGTAGTCATCCCAACTGGAAAACTGAGAGACAAACTTGTGCCAGGGAGAAATGATTGTAAGAAATAAAAGGAGTGCAGACTCTAAAGTTTTTAAAAAAAAGTTTATTTATTAGTCACAAGTAAGGCTTACATTAACACTATAATGAAGTTACTGTGAAATTCCCCTAGTCGCCACACTCCAGCGCCTTTTCGGGTCAATGCACCTAACCAGCATGCCTTTCAGACTGTGGGAGGAAACCGGAGAATCCGGAGGAAACCCATGCAGACATGGGGAGAATGTGCAAACTCCACACAGACAATGACCCAAGCTGGGAATTGAACCCAGGTCGCTAGAGCTGTGAGGCAGCAGTGCTAATCACTGTGCCACCGTGCCGCCCATGACCCGATGGGCTAAATGGCCTCTTCTGCACTGCAGGGATTCTATGATCTATGAAAGAAAGAGCATGTGGTGCCTTTCATATTCCAAAGCACTTCACAGCTCATTTTAAATACATGAATAGGATGGGAATAGAGGGATATGGTCCCTGGAAGGGGAGGGGGTTTTAGTTAAGTCGGGCAGCATGGTCGGTGCAGGCTTGGAGGGCTGAAGGGTCTGTTCCTGTGCTGTAATTTTCTTTGTTCTTTGTTCTTTGTAATGAAGCATTTTTGAAGTTCAGTCACTGTCGTGATGTAGGAAAAGGTGGCACAGAACCATAATCCCACAAACAACAATGAGACCAATGATAATGGCGCTGAAACTGCTGGAGCAGGGCATTTTATGGCAAGTGCCCCAAAAGCTAATTGTTTCCTCAGCCTCCGAAAGACACAAGTTGTTGGAAGCGGAAGCTTATGAAGCCCAGTGACGTCATCTGGCACCTTAACCAATAAGATTTAAAAATAGAAGAAGTGACAGCATAAATGACAGGGAAGGAAATCGGATGAATTATGGTCAGATTAGATACTGAAAGAGAAATAAAGAGACAGGAAGAAAAGATTCATCAGGAGTCCTTACATTATGGAATATCAGCCATAAATATCTGCAGTGACATCCATTCTTGTTTAAGGTGCAAATTCAGAAACATCTTGAAACTGGGAGGTTAATTGTGAGCTCTCGTTTCTGTGAAGCTGAGGGGGAAACAATAGAAAATGTTCAGCAATTTGTGGCAAATCGCAGCTCATGTTGTATCTCTCACTCAGCACAAATTTCTTTTTTATGCACCAATAAATAACTGGCATTGCGTCCCTGCTGTTATTTTCCCCTCAATTTCTATGGTTTTGCTTGTGCTTCTCCAGTTCCTCCCCTATCTCTCCTCATACCCTCTCTGAGGGCATCTTGGCTATATGACCCCCCCCCCCCCCTACCCCCCTGCTCTTATCCCTGCCCTATTCCCAACAAACTCTGACTACCCCAATTTCCTTCCACTGTTAGCTATGGATTGCACCCTCATGGAATTAACTCATCGCCTGTAAATCTATCATTAGTCCGCCCCTCAAAAAAAACCCTCCTAGGATCATCTCCATCCTCCCTTTCCTCTCTGCAGTCCTTCAGTGTGTTGTTGCCTCATAAATCCATGTCCACCTTTCCTGTAATTCCATCTTTGAATCTGTCCATTCAGATTTCTGTCCTGCATAGCAGCAAACTGACCTTTATCAAAGTCACAAATGACATCCTGTGTGACTGTGAATATGATAACATCTCTCCTTATCCCTCTGACCCAAGCGCTGCCTTTTGTCATGTGAGTGTATCTTTAAGAAAGTTTTTTAAAAATCATGCAGCTTCAGTGATGTCACTGGGGGTGGAGGGCAGGTGATAGGGCTTTTTCCTTTGGACTTTCAGTTTCCTTTTGGGGTGTGTTTGAAGCATCCAACCTGACTTGTAACACTTTGATATAGTTTTTTAAAAATTCATCTACAGAATGTGGGCGTCGCTGACTTGGCCAGCATTTATTGCCTGTTCGTAACTGACCTCCGTGTCAGAGGGGTTTTGAGAATCAACCACGTTGCTGTGGCTCTGGAGTCAGATGTAGGCCAGACCAGGTAAGGGTGGCAGATTTCCTTCCCTAAAGGGGTTTTACAACAATTGGCAATGGTTTCACAGTCATCATTCAACTTTTAATTCCAGACATTTTATTGAACTCAAATATCACCATCTGCCATGGTAGGATTCGAACCCAGGTCCCCAGATCTTGCCCTGGAATCTTCTATTTTTAATCTATGTGCTGTCCCTTCGTGATTGTAGTGATTTCTGTTGAGACATATAATTTTTAAAAAGAAATTTGAACTTCCAGTTGATGGCTGAAAGAATGATACAACAACATTTAATATTTCAAAACTTTTACTGTAACAAATGGTTAAAAGCACTATTGACTAAAAGCTATGTTTTTAGTAATCAACTTATAATTTTTATATTTATTTAGTTTGTAAGCAACTTATTTTCATCTCTACAGAGTTGAACACATTCCCCTTTTATACTGATCACATATCACAAACCCCACAGAATTATAGTCCTCATAGGAAACAGTTTACAGTACCTCCCAGATTCCAGTGGGTTTCTGTATTCCCACTTCACCAAGCAGTAACTTTGAAAACTGAGGATGAATCTCCAGGAATCCTGTTGTCCAATTGTGGAGTCACCATGCATCCTAAAGATTGGCAGATTGTCCCAGCCGCTGTTTGCAACAGGCAAGGTACAGACTGTACCCAGCCAGCCCATGCATGCAAAACTCAAAACACAGTGCCCAACATTAGATATGATTCTGGGGGGGGGGGGGGTTTGAACTGAAGGCTGCCACCTCTACTGCAGATCCTGCCCACCATCCCTAATTGGACAGCAAGCTCATCCCCTGGCTATTAATTGGCCAATTCTGGATAAGATACTGCCAGCTTACTGTTTATCAGACAGTGCAGAGTTGTTACTGCCGCTTTCACCCCCACTCCCAACCGCTGCCTCTCACCTTCCACCCCATTCCAACACCAGGGTCCGGACCGCAACAGCAATGTCTTGTCCAGCATGTTAGAGTTCCAATGCCGTGCATCACATGCTTACAAATTGTCAAAGTGCTCCTTCACTTTTTAGTTCTGAATTTGTTGCTTCTGAATGGAGTACTCTTCAGGCAGAATGATCTCATACCACCCCTGACACGCCCCCCCCCCTCCCCCCTCATGAATGCTGATTAAAACAGCTGCCCACAGGAACCTGTCAGGCCTTCCAATCTTGCATCAGGCCAGCGGGGTGTTACTCTGATATGGAACCCGATTGATAAAAAGAGTGGTGTGAATAACGTGATCCTCAGTTCGCAGAGACTTTGCAGTGAGTGCAACAACTTTTTTTGTCAGGGTGCTCTGTGGTGAACCATCGTTGGTTCACCACTGGGGTTGTTATTGTGTTACTGTTGGGCTAGGGTGTTGTTGTTATGGGGGTTGTACTATGTTGTTGGGTTAGGGTGTTTACCTGTCCTAAGTGTTATCATGGCACACTCCAGTGGGGTCCCGCCTCCGGTGGCAGGGTATAAGACCCCCTGCTCCGGCAGGACCCCTTCAGTCTGAACGGGTGAATTTGTGTTAGTAGTTTCATTGTTAATGTATTAAAGCCTTCAGTTCTAAAGCCTTGTTTCCGGGTGCTCATTGAGGTGCATCAATTTAATACATTAACTGAGAATATGGAACAGATCCTAAAACCGGATCGTCTGACACTGGACCCACGTGCGGTCGGTGCAGCTAACACGTTCGAACATTGGTGGAAGTGCTTCGAGGACTACCTGGCAGCCTCGGTAGCTATTACTACAGACAGTGATAGACTCCAGGTCCTCCACGCAAGGGTAAGCGACACGATTTACCTAGCCATTCGTGCAGCTTCCACTTACCAGGGTGCCGTCGAGCTCCTAAAGAATAGGTACATTACGCCACCCAACGAGATTCACGCTCGTTATCTCCTCGCTACACGACGTCGGCAGTCGGGCGAGACCATAGAAGACTACGCCAATGAACTCCTGCAGCTTGCCAGGGGTTGTGACTGTAAGGATGTCTCCGCCGAGCAGTACATGCAAGACCTCGCCCGAGACGCGTTCGTAGCAGGGGTAGGGTCCTCGTACATCAGACTTAAATTATTAGAAAAGGGGAAACTCAACTTGACCCAGGCAATGGGGATGGCCGTGAGGTTGGAGGCGGCGTCGAAGAGCTTGGCGCTGTACCCCGAGGACCACGTGCAGTCAACGTGGTTGGAGCAAGCTCTGCTCCCTCCTCGCCCCGCGAACCCGCGCTCCCAGATCGATTCGACGACGGCGGCAGCTCCAGGTGGCCAGCGATGCTATTTTTGCGGTGGGGCCAAGCATCCACGGCAACAGTGTCCGGCAAGAACGGCAATCTGCAGCCAGTGCGGTAAAAAAGGCCACTACGGCAAAGTCTGCAGGTCCAAACCTAAAAACGGCAGTGCAGCTTGTAACCCTCCAGAACGGAGACCATCTCTTTCGGCGCTGCAGTACCCACGAGGTCCGACCACGTGCGATCTCAGGACGGCGCCATCGTGGCAGACAGAGGAGGAGGAAGACCACCAGGAGTCGCTGCGCTTGGAGCCCTCGGCCACATGCGATTCATGGGGGCGGCCATCATGGTCCATGACGACTAGGAGCGACCAGCAGGGGTCCTCAGCATCCACATCGGCAGCATGCAGTGACGCCCAGGGGCCAACGGTGGCGTCGATCTCTCTGGATCAGACCAGGCATTACAGACTGGAACATTCTATGATGGAGGTAAAGGTTAGTGGCAGAACTGTGAATTGTCTGTTTGACAGTGGGAGCACCGAAAGTTTCATACACCCTGAAACTGCTGAAAGGTGTGGACTCCGGGTTCTCCCTGCCAAACAGACAATTTCCATGGCATCACAGTCCCGGTCTGTACCGATCCAAGGACGATGTATGGTAACTCTTGAGGTACAGGGCACAGTTTACGAGCAATACAGGCTCCTTGTGCTACCTCACCTTTGCGCGCCAATTCTCCTCGGACTAAACTTTATGGCCCACATGAGGAGTGTGATCCTACAGTACGGTGGGCCACTCCCTTCACTGGCAGTAGGGAACCAGCCGCAGCCTCCAAATTGCCCAAAGCGCCCCGCGTGCAATCTATCCACCCTGCACGACACCATCCCTTTTTAAAAATCTGGTACCTGGCTGCAAGCCCATCGCTACTAAAAGTAGGCGTTACAGCGCTGAGGACCGGATCTTTATTAGATCTGAGGTTCAGCGGCTCCTCAAGGAAGGGATCATACAGGCCAGTGCTAGTCCGTGGAGAGCGCAGGTCGTGGTAGTCAAAAGCGGGAACAAACCTCGGATGGTCATCGACTATAGTCAGACCATTAATAGATACACGCAGCTGGATGCGTATCCTCTCCCGCGCATTTCTGATATGGTCAATCAGATTGCGCAGTACCGAGTGTTTTCTACCATAGACCTTAAGTCCGCCTACCATCAACTCCCCATCCGCCCAGAGGACCGACAATATACGGCTTTTGAGGCGGATGGTCGTCTATACCAATTCCTCAGGGTTCCATTTGGTGTCACCAATGGGGTCTCGGTCTTCCAGCGTGCTATGGACCGAATGGTGGACCAGAACGGGTTGCGGGCTACCTTCCCGTACCTGGATAACGTCACCATCTGCGGCCATGACCAGCAGGACCACGACACGAATCTCCAACACTTTCTGCGCACTGCATCTCGCCTGAATCTGACCTATAACAGGGAGAAGTGCGTATTCCGTACGCGTAGGTTAGCCATCCTCGGATACGTGGTGGAAAACGGGGTCATTGGCCCTGATCCAGACCGTATGCGCCCACTCACTGAACTTCCCTTGCCCGCTAGCACGAAAGCACTGAGGAGATGCCTCGGGTTCTTTTCGTATTATGCACAGTGGGTCCCCAACTACGCGGACAAAGCTCGTCCGCTCATTAAGTCCACGACCTTCCCACTTACGCCGGAGGCCCAATTGGCCTTCAAGGTTTTGAAAAGCGACATCTCGAAAGCCACAATGCACGCGGTGGATGAATCCATCCCTTTCCAGGTGGAGAGTGATGCATCGGACTTCGCCCTAGCCGCCACACTAAACCAGGCAGGCAGGCCCGTCGCGTTTTTTTCCCGCACCCTTCAAGGCCCAGAGATTCGGCACTCAGCGGTGGAAAAGGAGGCTCAGGCCATTGTGGAGGCAGTCAGACACTGGCGCCATTACCTGGCAGGTAAGCGGTTCACCCTGATCACGGATCAACGATCCGTGGCGTTTATGTTCAGTAACACGCAGAGGGGCAAGATCAAGAACGATAAGATCTTGCGGTGGAGAATTGAGCTCTCCACCTATAATTACGATATTATGTATCGTCCAGGGAAGCTCAATGAGCCCTCGGATGCCCTCTCGCGCGGAACATGCGCCATCATGCAGGAGGACCGCTTGAAGGCTCTCCACAATGATCTGTGTCATCCTGGAGTCACCAGACTCTACCACTTCATAAAAGCCCGCAACCTACCCTACTCGGTGGAGGAGGTCAGGTCAGTTACTAGAAGTTGTCGGATTTGCGCAGAATGCAAACCACACTTTTATCGACCAGACCGGGCACATTTGGTCAAGGCCACTCGCCCTTTTGAGAGGCTGAGTGTAGATTTTAAGGGCCCCCTTCCCTCAACGGATCGGAATGTCTATTTTCTTAACATAATAGACGAATTTTCCCGGTTTCCGTTTGTTTTCCCCTGTGCGGACACGTCGACTGCCACCGTCATCAAGGCATTCAGTGAGCTTTTTACCCTGTTCGGGTACCCCTGCTATATTCATAGCGACAGGGGCTCGTCGTTCATGAGCAACGACTTGAGGCAATTCCTGCTCTAATTCGGGATTGCCTCTAGTAGAACCACGAGCTACAACCCTAGGGGTAACGGACAGGTGGAAAGGGAGAATGCTACAGTCTGGAAGGCTGTCCTACTGGCACTGAAATCCAAGGGCCTTCCAGTCTCCCGGTGGCAGGAGGTCCTTCCAACTGCGCTCCATTCTATCCGCTCCCTCCTGTGTACGGCAACCAATGCTACTCCCCACGAGAGGATGTTCTCATTCCCTCGGAAGTCGTCCTCGGGGACCTCATTGCCAGCCTGGTTGACGTACCCAGGACCCGTCCTTCTGCGGCGCCATGTGAGGGCTCGCAAGTCCGACCCCTTGGTCGAACCGGTCCAACTCCTCCACGCCAACCCTCAGTATGCCTATGTGGCATATCCTGACGGGCGAGAGGACACTGTCTCCATTAGAGACCTGGCGCCCGCAGGGGACGTAGCAACTCCTGTCGCTCCTATTCCCCCAGTCACAGATCCACTACTCCTCATTACTTCCCCAGACGTGGCGCGGTCAGCACCGGGACCAGTGCATAACACTTTTACTCCCATGTACAGCTTGCCTGAGACTCGGAGATCGGCGCCACCATCATCACCACCACCACCACCACCAAACGTTCCAGGATCCCCTACACCATCGCCTCATCAGGGCCGGCCGGCCCGGGAGTCTTTGAGGGGACAGCCAGATGTTGCTTTGAGAGAGCCACCGCAAGCACCTGCTCCGGTTTCGCAACCGGTGTTGAGAAGATCGCAGCGTCGGTGTGGTCCTCCAGACCGTCTGGACTTGTGAATCCTGTTATTTTTTTTGTCATTGTCTGTTTTCATCCACCCCGCCACCTTTGGTTCCTAAAGGAGGGGTGAATGTGGTGAACCATCGTTGGTTCACCACTGGGGTTGTTATTGTGTTACTGTTGGGCTAGGGTGTTGTTGTTATGGGGGTTGTACTATGTTGTTGGGATAGGGTGTTTACCTGTCCTAAGTGTTATCATGGCACACTCCAGTGGGGTCCCGCCTCCGGTGGCAGGGTATAAGACCCCCTGCTCCGGCAGGACCCCTTCAGTCTGAACGGGTGAATTTGTGTTAGTAGTTTCATTGTTAATGTATTAAAGCCTTCAGTTCTAAAGCCTTGTTTCCGGGTGCTCATTGAGGTGCATCATGCTCACAGTTTGCTTCTGAATTTTGGACACCCTGCACGGCCTGGGGAAGGAGCTGGGCTGGAGAGAGGGACGTGAATGTGCTGGACCAGTGCTTAAATATGGCGCTGGGACCTTCAAACATGCCAGCTGACGGAAGGCGGACGAATCAGCTCTCCACTTGCCAGGCGTTTGGAAGAGAAAGTCACCGATGAAAAATAGATAAGTTTCCAAGTGCAGAATCTGCCGCAGGATCCTGCCATTCTGGCCAACAGGAGAGGTCCTGTCAGAGCTGCCTGCCACCGCACTTCGTCTCAAAATGGGCGGCACTGTGGCACTGCATCACAGTGCCAGGGACCCGGGTTCAATTCCGGCTTTGGGTCACTGTCTATGTGGAGTTTGCACATTCTCCCGTGTCTGCGTGGATTTCTTCTGGGTGCACCAGTTTCCTCCTACACTCTAAAAATGTGCAGGATTGGTGCATTGGCCATGTTAAATTGCCCCTTATTGTGCAAAGATGTGTAGGTTAGATGGGATTAGCCATGGCAAATGTGTGGGGTTGCAGGGATAGTACGGGGGAGAGGGCCTGGGTGAAATACTCTGTCAGAGAGTCGGTTCAGATTTGATGGGCCGAATGGCCTCTTCTGCACTGTAGGGATTCTATGAAAATGGAACAATTCTGCGCTTTATATTTCAGACACAGACTGCCAACAGCAAGCCCTATCAGCTCAGTACAAACATACTTAGATGCAGAATTTAGCTTCCTTTATTGTTCCAAGAATGTGCTTCAACCACTGTACCTGTGACATTCTTGTTCATTTTTAACACTAGCTGTTGGTGTTTAAAGCTTGTGAAAGCAGCAATTAACTGGTTTGATAAAACATAACAAAAACAATGACATAAGGAATTCAGTTATTCATTTTCTAACTTGGCAGCAAATTGACTCAGTAAAACCCAGGAACTCTGTGCTCCAAAACCTTCCCGTAACTGAGGTGGACAGCAATTAAGCAACATTTTTAAAAAAAGGTTGCTTTTGGAGTGGCGAGTCCAGAATTTAGTTAATTTATGAGACTGAGCAGCTATTAGGAGCCTTGGCTGGTTCACAGCCTGTATAAGTCGACTGAGCAAAATCCAGTTTGTGTGAGCAAATACAAAAGTTCCAATATTGTTACTGTGGAGGTGGTCTCAGCTTTGTCAACATACAAAGCCAATGACCAGATACTTTCAATTTGTGGCAGCCTGCTCCTATCCCTTCTTGCTCTAGTGACTGTCGGGCGCTTCATTTGCTTTTAAGTGGATATTGTGAAAAGTTAAAGTAAATCTGGAGCTGGTGAAAGTATATTGCTCGACTAAGATCCCTGTAACTATCCCACTGTAACTTTCTGCATCGCCTCAAAAGCAGAATTAATAATTGACTCAAAATGCATCAAAGAGGGTCAAAAGTCAAAATTTTCAGAGGCCAGAAAACATCCATATAGAAAATAAACTTTGCATCTTCAGGGCCTGCATTCTGTAATGTCCTTTCTAAGTTAGGGGTTGTAGGTTTTAACAAAAGAAAAGACATGGTCTGCACACGGAGATTCAAACTAACAACAGATTTATTTGAGGAGGCCTTGAAAGTAAAACAGCAGAATCTGCAAACACCCTAATAACATCAACATCAAATCATGTGATCAGCTCTTAAAGCAACCTGTAACCCTTTTAAATATATAACATCCCTCTCCCTTCTGTGGTCATGACAACAAATTACAACAATGTTATACATAGGATCAATAGTACTCTAGACCCAGCAAATCATCATTGATCATTTTACACAGTCAATAAGGAAGTCGATCAGGAAGATGTCTATTCCTCTTTGGTTGTATTTTGGAATTTAACTGTCCTTGACCCCAGAAATATGATTTTGAACTTCAGTAGACACTTCTTCTCTCAGAACTAATTCTGCAATATTCACATGTGGTATTGGTGATTCTGAGAAATTAGGGTTCAATTCTGGCCTTGGGTCAGTGTCTGTGTGGAGTTTGCACGTTCTCCCCGTGTCTGCGTGGGTTTCCTCCGGATGCTCCGGTTTCCTCCCAAAGATGTGCGGGTTAGGTTGATTGGTCATGATAAATTGACCCTTAGTGGAGTGGCATTAGTGGGGTAAGTACATGGGGTTACGGGTATAGGGCCTGGGTGAGATTGTTGTCGGTGCATCCTTGATGGGCCGAATGGCCTCCTTCTGTACTGCAAGGATTCAATGAGATTCTATTCTATGAGATGACAACAATTGGTCAGCATGGCATTGCCAAACTAGTTCCTCTCCGGTTTGAATCGGGTAAGAAATTGGACCTGTTGTTACTAAAACTATGGCTTGTACCTACTTCTCACTTGTGGCATAATTACGCGCTAACACACTCCTTGTTGAAATTTGCCCTTACTTCTCATTTGGGAACTGTAACCCTTTTAAATAAATAACACATTCCCATCATAAATTTTGATGTCCGCCACTTTTGTCCACTTGACTTTTTAAATTCCGCATGAAATGTTATTTTCCACTTAAAATATTGCCTCCTGCTGCACTTTCATTGTGACCACTTGTTTTTAATGATTATGGGCTTATACTTGGTGTCATTTAGAATATTGCAGCTCTTAGAAACTTTAGTAGTTTATTTTTACGTAAAATTGGTCAGCTATTGTTACTTTCTTAGCTCGTATCTAATGTCTCTGTGAAGGGATTGGCTCCACAAATGGCTGCTCCCAAAATCAGCCTCACCAGAGCGGCCACTATTTCTGTGTGAACCCTGCCAGTTAGTAGCAATAGAGTTCAACTGCAGGGTGGGGGTGGAGAGGAGGAGTGGAAAAGGGGCAAGGGAGTATGCCACACATCAATGTACTTTCAGCACTGGTTACTGGATAGTAGGTGACTAGTTAGCACAGGTTACTAGGTAGCACAAATTCGATTTGATTTATTATTGTCACATGTATTGGGATACAGTGAAAAGTATTGTTTCTTGCATGCTATACAGACAAAACATACCGTTCATAGAGTACATAGGGGAGAAGGAAGGGAGAGAGTGTAGAATGTAGTGTTACAGTCATAGCAAGGGTGTAGAGAAAGATCAGCTTAATATCTCATAGGTCCATTCAAAAGTCTGACAGCAGCAGGGAAGAAGCTGTTCTTGAGTCGGTTGGCACGTGACCTCAGACTTTTGTATCTTTTTCCTGACGGAAGAAGGTGGAAGAGAGAATGTCCGGGATGCGTGGGGTCCTTGATTATGCTGGCTGCTTTTTCGAGGCAGTGGGAAGTGTAGACAGAGTCAATGGATGGGAGGCTGGTTTGCGTGATGGACTGTGCTTTGTTCATGACCCGTTGTAGTTTCTTGTGGTCTTGGTCAGAGCAGGAGCCACACCAAGCTGTGATGTGGGAATCTGCCCATAATTCCAGAGACAGAATTTAATTCCACCTGATGGAGCTGGCTTGGGAGGCGGTGGGGGTGGGGGGGGGTAGTGTGGGGTATAAAACCAAGAGGAAAGTTGGATGGAAGAAGGCCCATCACCTTCCTGAGTCCCCCTCTAAGTCGGGGTGCAGCAGGTCAAGAATGGCCTTCCCACCAGGAGGCCAAATGCGACCCTCAAATAATCAATTAAGGGTTAAGGGCCTCATCCCACATCAGTGATGGAGGTGGGGAATGATATACCACATGGGCAGGTCACCAAGTAAAATCTGGCACCCCCCACTGCCCAATGCTGGCTTGGAGGGGGTGCCCTTCTGATTGGCCATCTTGTGATCCACAGGGTGACTCCCCCTCCCCAGCCACCAAGCCACCCCTGCTGAAAGATTTGAACTCTGGGGTGTCTGCCACCTTCAATGGTCTGGGGCCTGCTGTTGCCCCAGTGGCACTGCTGGGATTGAAAAGCTGCCAACCATTTGATTGGTGGGCAGCTCTTGGAGGCAGGTTTGGAAATTGGCTGGGGTGGGATTGCCTCTGGCATTTTGCCCTTTGCCGGGGCTAGCACTGCAGTCCCGGGAGTATGGAACCTTCCTGGTTGAGATGAGAGCTAAATCAGTAAAAGCTGCCAATGTGGTCTGTATGGCTCAGCAGCTTGCTAGATAAGCTCTGTGACCCACAAGAGGAAGCTATATTGCCTTAATGTTACTCAATGCACCTATCATGGAAACTGTGATTTCCAAACATGCAAATATATTTGGTATTCTTACATATCTTTGTGATCATTTAAATCTTCAGATTCTGAGAGAGAATGTGTTTTCAACTAAAGTAGAAATTCAGTATTTTTATCATAATTGTGCTGTGACTTGACCTGTGATTTGCTGAAATTTGACTGTTGTGTAGCCATCAGTAGATAGAAGCAGACCCCTGAATTTCACCACAACCTCTGTTCCCCTGAGCTCAGCCGTTTTGGTGCTTGATAATACTCTGATATGAAAGGCGGATGGGTACAATCACTACCCCCAAGGAGCCTTTCTGAGAAAGACGCTGGCTTCATGGAGCTGTGCTACCATCGCATTGCCCTGTAATTAATAGTCTGAAAAACAAACTGCACAAATGTTCAAGACTGCTGTATGCAAACACGCTCTCAAAACATAGGCTGAGCGACTGTTTCCTTCATCGAAGGTGGAATTCTTTCATTTTTCTGCAGAGTGTTGCAGCAGGCAGGACAAGCGATGTTGAAGCCTGCCGGCCCCATGGCGACTTTCTCTACCGTATGAAAGCTTAGAAAGTGTATTTATCAGTGTCACAAGTAGGCTTACATTAACACTGCAATGAAGTTACTGTGAAAATCCCCGAGTCGCCACACTCCGGCGCCTGTTCGGGTACACTGAGGGAGAATTTAGCATGGCCAATGCACCTAACCAGCATGCTTTTCGGACTGTGGGAGGAAACCAGAGCACTCGGAGGAAACCCACACAGACTTGCTCATATTTCTTGCAACTTGGTAAAGAATTCGGAAGGGGTGGGTTCCACGATGTCATGCTGGCAGGGCAGCCTCCTACCAACAATTTCAAATTGGGATGTCGGTTTACAGGCTGTCCCAGTACAGAAAAGTAAAAATACAACACACCATGCCCCCTCCCTGCCTGCTGCATCCCCACTCCCACTCCCACGAAACAACCCTGCCCCAGCACTGACCCCTGGCACTATCTGAGCACTGCCCACTGGCAATCTTTTTTCTGGCACTTCCTCTGGCACTGGCTGGGCATTGCGAGGGTATTGTTTGGGCATGAGCTCCTCCAGAGGAGATCTACCCACCAGGTGCAAGCTGTGGGAGAGCAGTCATAATTCACGTCGGTGTGAATGGATAATGTAAATGGAGTAAGTAGTCTCACAACAGGTTTATTTGGTAGCACAAACCTTCAGAGTCTCGCTCCTTCTTCAGGTGAGAAGTGGTCTCAGGGTCCAATTAGTGGCACTGAGGGTCTCCAGGAGGTGGGAGCTACCTGCCTAGCATTAGTGATAATGGCAGGTGGCAGCCATGTTCATAGAAACCCTACAGTGCAGAAGGAGGCCATTCGGCCCATCGAGTCTGCACCGACCACAATCCCACCCCACATATTTTACCCGCTAATCCCTCTAACCTACGCATCCCAGGACTCTAAGGGGCAATTTTTAACCTGGCCAATCAACCTAACCCGCACATCTTTGGACTGTGGGAGGAAACCGGAGCACCCGGAGGAAACCCACGCAGACACGAGGAGAATGTGCAAACTCCACACAGACAGTGACCCGAGCCGGGAATCGAACCCGGGACCCTGGAGCTGTGAAGCAGCAGTGCTAACCACTGTGCTACCGTGCCGCCCTGCTAACCACTGTGCTACCGTGCCGCGTTGGGGCCTAACCTGCCTTGCTGGAGTCATGAGAAGGCTCTGGAGGATAAATGATCAGGAATGAGGGATAGCAGGCAAAACCAAAGCCATGCGCATGTTCCTGTCCCAGTGACCACATTGTGCCTGATAACTGTCACTGTTGCAAGAAGAATGTTTCTTTGGCTCAGACAGATGTGAACCAATGTAAACCAGACTGTTCGGGTTCACTGAAATCAGCTTTAAAAATTGTATTCCCAACAGCCCCCGTCCCTTACCAAGTGCCTCGAGCAGCTTAATGAATCGTTAGCTGGTGGTTACCACCACCCCGCTGGCAGCGTTTGAAAATCTGGCCCAGTAACTTCGTTTCCCTCTCCATAGATGCTGCGTTTCCTGTTTCTATTTCAAATTTCCAGCATCAGTCGTATTCTGCTTTTGTATAGAATCGAGAAAAACAAAAGTCCACAGAAAAAGACCGCTATACCTGAAAAATTAGTAAAATGGGAAAGAGATGGTTTTCCTGCACTGTGCAGAATCCCAAATGCAGAGATTTTATTTACTTGTTCCCATGACGTGGGCAAAGCTGCGATGGTTAGGATTTATTACCCATCCCTAGCTACTTTTGAGAAAGTGCTGGTGAGCTGCCTTTTTGAACTGTCTGCGGTGAAGATGTTGCTGCAGTGCTGTTAGGTAGGATTTCACCCAGTCACCATATTGTGCCTGTGTTTCCAGTGCACAGTTCTCCATAGTAGACGACTTCAGTCACAGCATTTACTCCTGGATATCTACATTGCCTACATGTTTGAGACACCTGTTTTATTACAAGAAAAAAGGACCAGTTGCAGACACGGGCATATGTAATGGAGCACAGGGATACAGATTCATATGCAGATCCATTGCAAGGCCTGCATTAAATTCATTCTAAACTTGGCTACAGCAGAGTTGCCTGGGGCCAAACCTTCTCCCTCACCATGGAAAAGTGTCTTGTTCGTGACTCCCTACAATGACTCAGTTTGAGTTGAAGATTTCAGTGTAGTGGGAATTTGAACCTGCATCTCATCATTCCATGGTGTAGTGCTGGGCTTTACATAAGACTATTTGGAATATAGAAATTGAATGATCTACACATTCTTCAAGGCATTTGCCAAAGGACTATTTTTTTTTCTGAAGACATAATGCCCTCCAGTTCTTTCTTCTGTTTCCCCTTTGCAGGTGCTCCCCGGGATGTACGGTTCTCCAGTACAAGGTAAGGTAAAGTCACCACAGAGTGATGCCAACAGAACCTCCCACTGCCACCTACTTGTACCACACAGGAGTGAGAGCTCAGAGGAGTGGGGCAGATTTTCAAAGCAACACTTTTTTTTTACTCTGAGAGTCAGAAGTTTGTGGATTCAAGTGTCCAGAGGCTGACACCCCGGTGCAATATTGGAAGAGTGCTGCACTGTCAGAGATGCCATCCTTCAGATGAGGTATTAAACTCAGACTCTGTCTGCCCTCCCAGCTAGGCAGCAAAAATCTCAATGCAGTTTCAAAGAAGAATGGGTGAGTTCTCTCCTTTGGAGGACCCTGGATCATCACCACGCTTTCAACATCACAATAGCAAATACCCTTCAAATATTGTCTTTAAAGTGGGGAATTCTTTCTTTCTGCACTGGTACTCGAGCAAAAAAACCATTAAAAAACCCACCTGTTTAAGTTTAGATTTTAGTTTGTTCTGTCTGCTCATTTTAACAATGAACGCTGAAATCAAGGCTAACTGCAGGTAGAAATCATTGATGTATTTATTATTTGTACAGTTCCGGATCCCTGTCTCCCAAGCTCTCAGAGTCTGCTGCCAATTTGCCAGGTGATGCTGAAGCTTAAACACATGACTGCACCGTGGAATTTAGATCCCAAAACCTGTGTAGTAACAGTGTGAACGTTTAGCACGGTTCCCCCGACTGTGTTTGCGGCCTGTGTAACAGAGGTTTCTACCCTATGTGTCAAAGGCAGAATGCAATGCAAACAGCCAGTGCACCATATGCTGAGAGTCATGTCAGCGAAGGCAGCGCAGGGAGGTTTCTGAATATTCACAGAAGCCTGTGGTTCTGTGTTCAAACAGTTCAGTGGGCTGTGCGAGGAGATGCCCTCCAGTAGCAGCATGTGTGGAATAGCACAGGAGCTGCCAGCTGAAGGGTATTGGATGTCCCAGTGTTATCCAGCCAACTCTTTTGCTTTTGTGTAGAAGGACCTATAGCAGTATGCCCACAGCTGAAAGCAATCCCAGCGATGTAACTGGCTCCCCTCAGAATCCTACCACAGTTCAGAACGTTACAAGAGCACTTTACATCGGTGAGCAAATTTCATTAGCTGTAAAACACTTAGGGATATCCGGAGGTTGTGAAAGGAATTATATAGATGTGAGTCTTCCAATCTTTAACAGAAGGAGGTTACTCAGTCCATGTCAGCAGTGCCAGAGCTTTGAGAGAGTTGGCCAGTTAATGCTACACTCTGTACCATGTGTGAATGATTTGTTATTAGATGGTTAGGATACACAAGTGAACGGTATTGTTTAATTACATACTTTGAGTCGATTATAAATAGGGACCCCCCCCCCACCTTGTACTGTGGCTACATTTGTGGACAACGTGGCCTTGGAGAGGGGCCGCACAGTGTCCACCAGCACATTTCACGTCTTCCGTGACCAGTGGGTGCTATGGGGGTTGGGATCATCATCACCCCTGGTTTAACTTATTAAGTTTATGTTTGTGTTTCATTTTAGTTAGAGTGCCCCATGAGGGGATGTCTCCCCGGTAATTTTTGTTTAGTTTATTGATTATCGTTTTTTTCAAAAAAACGATTACGAATAAAGGCTTTCTGTGACTGGTGGGCAGCGGGGAACATCATTGACCCCCAGAACGATATTTTAATTTGTCTTTTGTTACAGTCCCCTATTGAGGAGCTGTCACTTCCTTTTGTTAATTTACCCACTTTACTGTTTCACCTCCAAATAGGGGAGCCAGTTCAGGTGGAA
Source organism: Mustelus asterias (assembly GCF_964213995.1). Classification (NCBI taxonomy): domain Eukaryota; kingdom Metazoa; phylum Chordata; class Chondrichthyes; order Carcharhiniformes; family Triakidae; genus Mustelus; species Mustelus asterias. The sequence continues at coordinate 37,803,434 of NC_135822.1, forward strand.
TTCCTCATTGGTTCTGCGCCCCAACACCTCCCTCGGGAGCTGCAACCCCACAGTTTGAGCCATCTGGTGGAAATTGCCTCCGTGCCTTTCCATTCGGATTGGGTTTCCTGCCCGAACAAAGAAAATTACAGCACAGGAACAGGCCCTTCGGCCCTCCAAGCCTGCACTGACCATGCTGCCCGACTTAACTAAAACCCCCTACCCTTCCGGGGACCATATCCCTCTATTCCCATCTCATTCATGTACTTGTCAAGATGCCCCTTAAAAGTTACTACTGTATCCGCTTCCACTATCTCCCCCGGCAACAGGTTCCAGGCACCCACCACTCTCTGTGTAAAAAATCTGCCTCGTACATCTCCTTTAAACCTTGCCCCTCGCACCTTAAACCTATGCCCCCTAGTAATTGACTCTTCCACCCTGGGAAAAAGCTTCTGACTATCCACTCTGTCCATGCCTCTCATAATCTTGTAGACTTCTATTAGGTTACCCCTCAACCTCCGTCATTCCAGTGAGAACAAACCAAGTTTCTCCAACCTCTCCTCATACCTAATGCCCTCCATACCAGGCAACATCCTGGTAAATCTTTTCTGTATCCTCTCCAAAGCCTTCACATCCTTCTGGTAGTGTGGCGACCAGAATTGAACTCTATATTCCAAGTGCAGCCTAACTAAGGTTCTATAAAGCTGCAACAACATGACTTGCCAATTTTTAAACTCAATACCCCGGCCAATGAAAGCAAGCATGCCATATGCCGCCTTGACTACCTTCCCCACCTGCATTGCCACTTTCAGTGACCTGTGTACCTGTACACCCAGGTCCCTTTGCCTATCAATACTCTTAAGGGTTCTGCCATTTACTGTATATTTCCTATCTATATTAGACCTTCCAAAATGCATTACCTCACATTTGTCCAGATTAAACTCCATCTGCCATCTCTCCGCCCAAGTCTCCAACTGGCCTATATCCTGCTGTATCCTCTGATGGTCCTCATCGCTATCCGCAAATCCACCAACCTTTGTGTCGTCCGCAAACTTACTAATTAATCCAGTTACATTTTCCTCCAAAACATTTATTTATATATATATATTACAAACAGCAAAGGTCCCAGCACTGATTCCTGAGGAACACCACTTGTCACAGCCCTCCATTCAGAAACGCACCCTTCCACTGCTACCCTCTGTCTTCTTTGACCAAGTAAGAAGTTTAACAACACCAGGTTAAAGTCCAACAGGTTTATTTGGTAGCAAAAGCCACACAAGCTTTCGGAGCCTTAAGCCCCTTCTTCAGGTGAGTGGGAATTCTGTTCACAAACAGGGCATATAAAGACACAAACCCAATTTACAGAATAATGGTTGGAATGCGAATTCTTTGACCGAGCCAGTTTTGTATCCACCTTGCCAGCTCACCTCTGATCCCATGCGACTTCACTTTCTGCACCAGTCTGCCATGAGGGACCTTGTCAAAGGCCTTACTGAAGTCCATGTAGACAACATCCACTGCCCTACCCTCATCAATCATCTTCATCACTTCCTCAAAAAACTCGATCAAGTTCGTGAGACACGACCTCCCCTTCACAAAACCATGTTGCCTCTCACTAATGCGTCCACTTATTTCCAAGTGGGAATAAATCCTGTCTCGAAGAATCCTCTCCAATAATTTCCCTTCCACTGATGTAAGGCTCAGATGCTGCTCTAATGCTGCACATCCTCTGCCTTCCTGCACCATCTGGACATGCCTTGGCCTTCCGTTCTGCTGGGGGCAGGGGGGGGAGGGGGGGGGAGAGGGGAGGGTGGTATCCAGCAGAGGGCTCTCTATGTGGGAGTCCTCCCTTTTTCCACTGGGGACCTGGAATGGAGGCTGCTGCATGCCGCAGTGGTTAAGGTGATTCACGGACTCCGCAGCCCCATGCTTTTCTGCAGCCAAGGGGAGTTTGTGTTCCATGTTTATATACATTGTCCAATATTGCTGCCCCCTTTTAATTATTTGAAGGGGCTGCTACTCAATTTTTGGTTGTACTTCAGCCCACGCTCCTAATCTTTGGTCACCCAGTACAGAGGAGCACCTGGTGGGAGGAGAACCTCCTCGTAAGCCTGTTGCTGGCCATTAACAGGTCCAGGTAGTGGGCGGTTGAGGAGGGTTGTCCGATATGACTGTCCACCCCTTTACTGTGACTCTGTGACCGGGTGTCCATGGAGAGGGAGCATGAGTACTTCACCAACTGGCTTGGATTTTATTGACAGCATAGCCTTGTAATTTTTTCTCATAGAATAGAATCCTACAGCGCAGAAGGAGGCCATTCAAGCCTTCACCGACAACAATCCCACCCAGGCCCTATCCCCGTAACCCTATGTATTTACCTTGCTAATCCCCCTGACACTAAGAGGCAATTTACCATGGCCAATCAACCTAACCTGCACATCTTTGGACTTTGGGAGGAAACTGGAGCACCCAAAGGAAACCTACATACACGATGGGAGAATGTGCAAACTCCACACAGTCATCCAAGGCCAGGTCCCTGGTGCTGTGAGGCAGCACTGCTAACCACCGTGCTGTCCTATCAAGTATTCATATCATGAGTCACCATGGCCAGAGGTGCTCTTTCTTAACTAGGTCTTGATAACTACCACCTGTTGCTAGCGCTGCTTACATTTCTGCTGCTGGTGGATTCATGGTGATCAGTGCTGTTGTGAATGCAGTCTACAGTTTCTGGTGGAGAATGACAACAATCTCCTTGCTCTCTGAAAGCTGCAGATGATACAAAGTCCGGGTGCTGCAATGCTGGCAGTTAAAGTGATACCACGCACATTGGTGCCCTCCCACACTGATCCCACTGGAGTTTGTCGGGTTATGATGTGGAGATGCCAGCGTTGGACTGGAGTAAACACAGTAAGAAGTTTAACAACACCAGGTTCAAGTCCAACAGGTTTATTTGGTAGCAAAAGCCACACAAGCTTTCGGAGCCTTAAGCCCCTTCTTCAGGTGAGTGAAGAAGGGGCTTACCTGAAGAAGGAGCTTAAGGCTCCGAAAGCTTGTGTGGCTTTTGCTACCAAATAAACCTGTTGGACTTTAACCTGGTGTTGTTAAGCTTCTTACTGTGTTTGTAGGGTTAGGCATGGGAATACAGCAGTTCCGTATGGTTTATGGGCACGTCTCTGTCATCTGCCAGCCTCACGCGCAGTAGAGTCCAGTGCCTCTGCCCGTCACTTGGATCCACTCATCTCCTCACCATTATGTAAGAAAGCTGATCTAATCTAAACTAAAAAAAAATGACTGACAATCTTTATTGGTTCAGTGTCTTCTGCAGTGGTACAGGGAACACTGGCTCCACCTCCTGAACTTCATTGAGCGGTACAGTGGTTAGCACTGCTGCCCCTCACAGCGCCAGGGGCCCGGGTTCGATTCCCGGCTTGGGTCGCTGTCTGTGTGGGAGTCCGCACATTCTCCTCGTGTCTGCGTCGGTTTAATAAAGGAAATAAATAATTGTTAAAGATATATTTTCATAACAAAAGCTGTCCGGGAACGTCAGCAATGATGAGGCACATAAGGGAACAGACGTGAAACTGGCAGGAGGTACAATTTCCATTATATCTGCTTCGATGGGAAAGACAAGAAGGAATTTCTCCAGGAATTCCAATCAACGTGTCTCCATCCCCACTGTACTTGTGTTTAAAGGCAAGGCTGGCACAAATGTGGCAGCATGTAACAAGTGGCAAATCCTGAGGCATGAAACATTGCATTGCTCCAGAGAATGAATGATGTCTGTGCCCTGTTTGAGAGCAGATATCCACTCCATCTGACGAAGGAGCAGTGCTCCGAAAGCTTATGGTATTTGCTACCAAATAAACCTGTTGGACTTTAACCTGGTGTTGTGAGACTTCTTACTGTTGCTCCAGAGAAACCAGCTGTTTATCACTTGGGGAGTGATAGCTTTCAGGATTGGGAGTCTGTGCAGTAGTACTCACAATCTGTAGCAAGCTAATCAGATGACCAATGGATTTTACAAAGGCCCAGATTTTGCTGTCAAAGTAATAGTGAGCTTCATGGAGCTCACAGTTATTTATACACAAATGGTACAACAATTTCAAGTGAGGGAGAGATGTGCAGATAAATGCTAATGCATAAAGGTTGCGGTCTCTCTTGCACTACCCTGCTATTAGCTTTGTGAGTTATTTCGAAACCATGCTCGGTTCCTGTACTTGTGCAGTTGATACAATCCAAATCAACCACAGAAAGTCAAGTCAGGTCATTAGAGACACCCTTTTTAACAATATTATGCTAATTAATTACTGATTATCAATCTCTTTGGCACTGAAAATTGACTGTGAAAACTTTGGAATCTCCGTCCTTCAGGTATTAATTTTGGTGATTTAGGGTGCGATTCTCCGGCCCTATGCGCTCAAACGCAAATCGCACTCAGGCTGGAGAATCGTGGGGAAGGGACCATAGCATAGTGAGGGCCAATGAGACTCCCTTTTGGGATTCTCTCAGCCCCACACCCTGACGTAATCTGGTTCATGCCCAGTGAGGGCGTGCTTAAATATGCAGGGTTGGTTCGGAGCTGGATTCTCCCAGTTCCTGCAAATCTCCCACCCTCCGGCGCAGTGGGAACCCGGTGCGAATCACTACTACTCTCCACAAATGAACACCAGTCATGATGTCCAGCTGGGGGAGCTAGGGGGCTATTGAAGCCACCAGGTGGTTGGGGAAATGGCTGGGTAGTGCCCTGGTACTACCCCCAGCACCCTGGCAGTGCCAATATGGCAGGACCAAGCTGGCACTTCCAACCTGGCACTGCCAGGGTGCCAGGTTGGCAGTGGCAAAAGGGGGCTCCTTAAGGGAGGAGTCCCGGGCAATGCCTGAAGGGGGGCCATTGGTGATCCTGTAGTGGGTGTCGCTCATTTGAGGAAAGGGTGATGCTAGTATCAATATGCAGAGGGAGGGGGGGTGTGCTGATGCCAGAGAGTGGGGTGGGTAAGATTTTGGCCGGTGAGTAGGAGGGGGGCTTTGTAGTGTTGTCTGGAGATCAGGACACCCTTTAAAAATGGCACCCTGATCTCCGAGGAGCTGGCACTGCTGGTCTCTTTAGGTCCCCACTCTTAAAAAAAAAAAATTTCTAAGTGTGGGAGAATTGTGATCTGAATTGCACCGAACCACCCAGCGGGAATTTGACCAGTTTTCCCATTGGAGACAACATTTAGAAATTTTCTGGGAAAATTCCACCCTTAAAAATGTCAAATTTTAAAAAATTGAGTACTTTACTTTTCCTATCTGTTTCTATATTTTCTCACTTAATCCAATCTCTCTTTATTTCTCTTTCTGTATCTGTCTTGGCAATGAATTAACCCATTCTAATAAACACTGGCACAGTGGTTAGCACTGCTGCCTCTCAGCGCCAGGGACCCGGGTCTGATTCTGGCTTGCGTCACTGTCTGTGCAGAGTTTCCACGTTCTCCTCGTGTTGGCATGGTTTCCTCTGGGGGCTCCGGTTTCCTCCCACTGTCCAAAAGGCGTGCTGGTTAGGGTGCATTGGCCGTGCTAAATTCTCCCTCAGTGTACCCGAACAGACGCCGGAGTGTGGCAACTAGGGGATTTTCACAGTAATGTCATTGCAGTGTTAATGTGAGCCTACTTGTGACACTAATAAATAAACTTAAACTTAAAAAAACGCTTCCTTCTGAATCATTCCTCTGTAAATCTTACAATCCTTAAATCTGATTGGGTAAGTAGGTACACAGTTGTTTGCACTCGTTAGGCTCCCCATGGAGACTGATAAACTTCAAATTGGTGATGAATTTTCCAGTGACCAACGGAAAGAATTGCAGAACAAAAATTTCATCCTTTAAGACTTTTACTATAACAAAGAAACTAAAATCAACATAGACTAAACACTACTTAGCAGACAAATAATACACCAAACAAAACAAAAAGTGCATTCCCATTATCTAACTAATATGATGTAACTATTTTCTGACACCATTTTACCTTATGCCACACTCTCAGCAGCCAAGTAGCCTTGATAAGTAAGTTTTAAACACCTCCCAGCTTTTCAACAGCCTCCCTTCTCCCTGTGATGCCTGGCTGAGTCTTCCAGTGTCCTTCAAAAATCCTTCCACTCAGTCTTCTGAGTATCCCTAAATCAACTTCCAGCAGGAAGGCCCACTCCGGTGATTCCTTGGTCTTTAAGTTCAACAATTCACAACTTCTGGAATAGAAAACCAGTTCTCACCATCATTCTGCTTGGTGGCTAACACAAAAAAAGTATTTCCCGCTGTTTTTCACAGCAACAGCTAATGTTGCTCCGCACAGCAATGTTTGCTTTGTGTGTGTTCCTGGGTCTGTGTCCAGAGGAAGAGACCGTCTTTTGCGTCAAGATGTAAAACTCGTCACTTGATTTTCAACAGGTATCAGTTATAGATCCCATGGACCTGTCTCCAGACCGAGTTTAATATGGTCACCATACTCCAATTGAGGACAATCTGAGTGAGATTTTTTTTTGATTCTCTGGCCTCCCCTCAGCATCTTTCGTGGTGGTGTGAGGTGGCCACCATTCACTGGCCAAGGGATCCTCTGCTCTTGCCGCTGTCAATGGGAACTCCCATTGAAGTCACCCCGGGGAAACTGCAACAGGGAGTGCACCACAGGCGGGACTACAGAATCCCACCAGTGTGAACAGCCGGAGAACTCCGGCTTCTATTTCACGCTTTTAAATTAAAAGAGACATTTTAAAACATTATCATCTTGTAAAGTTCCCTTTACAGGGAACTTGGCACCCTGTACACTCAGGCCCCAGATGCTCTGTTCCCTTCATGGTATCAGTCTGCACTTTCAACAACTTGTCAAACCCAGATTACACATTTAAAAACCTAAATGTGCGAGGGTAAGTCTAACTGATGGCAACCACCATTAAATGCCCTGCCTCTGTAAAATCTGGCCCAATGTGTTGTAACAATGTGCCGATTAGCAGAAATTGTGGATAAGCATATTTGTGTACAGTGACAATACAGAATGCAAATGGTTGCTTGCTTACTAATCACATTGGCACTGTACTTCCTCAAGTGTTCTCTTGGATTCCTGCCATAAATCTGATAGGAAACCAGAAGGAATCTAATGATCGACAAACCCTCATCAATTCGGGGAATTCTTAGTTGATTAACACTGCCTTCCCCTTACATGTTTAAGTTTATTTATTAGTGTCACAAGTAGGCTTACATTCACATTGCAATGAAGTTACTAGGTGTCCAGATCACCAACAACCTGTCCTGGTCCCCCCATGCCGACACTATAGTTAAGAAAGCCCACCAACGCCTCTACTTTCTCAGAAGACTAAGGAAATTTGGCATGTCAGCTACGACTCTCACCAACTTTAAAAGATGCACCATAGAAAGCATTCTTTCTGGTTGTATCTCAGCTTGGTATGGGCTCCTGCTCTGCCCAAGAGCGTAAGGAACTGCAAAAGGTCGTGAACGTAGCCCAATCCATCATGCAAACCAGCCTCCCATCCATTAACTCTGTCTCCACTTCCCACTGCCTCAGCAAAGCAGCCAGCATAATTAAGGACCCCCACACACCCCGGACATTCTCTCTTCCATCTTCTTCCGTCAGGAAAAAGATACAAAAGTCTGAGGTCACGCACCAGCCGACTCAAGGACAGCTTCTTCTCTGCTGCTGTCAGTCTTCTGAATGGGCTTACCTTGCATTAAGTTGATCTTTCTCTACACCCTAGCTATGACTGTAACACTACATTATGCACTCTCTCGTTTCCTTCTCTATGAACGGTATGCTTTGTCTGTATAGTACACAAGAAACAATACTTTTCACTGTATGTTAATACATGTGACAATAATAAATCAAATCAAAGAAAATCCCCTAGTTTGGGTACACTGAGGCCAATACACCTAACAAGCACGCCTTTCGGACTGTAGAAGGAAACAGGAGCATCTGGAGGAAACCCACACAGACACGGGGAGAACGTGCAGACTTTGCACAGACAGTGACCCAAGCTGGGAATCGAACCCAGGTCCCTGGCGCTGTGAGGCAACAGTGCTAGGCGCTGTGCCACCATGCCATCCGTAGCAATAATTTGAACAATAATTGAATTATTAACTATATGCATACAAGATGAGGGTCTGATAGGACTACAATACTCTCTACTCTCTTCTCCTCTCTGACTCCAACTGAGTTCCTCCCTGTCCTGGGACATGCACCCTTATTCCTGATTGGCTCAGCTTCCCACGCTGCCTCTCCTTGGGGTCAAGTCTGATCACAGGGCCCTCAAAGGATTGCTCCACATTAAAGGGGCCATGTTACCACAATGCCTATAATTCTGCTTTACTCGTGACGTATCTTGGGGTAATCTTAACGGCACAGCTTAGTCTAGACCTTTGATGATGTCCTCAAGTTGAGAACAATATGTGACATTCTGCTTCCCAGGTAGAATCAGGGGAAGAAATGAAGGTCAAGGGGCAATCCCAAGTTTGGAGCAAGTCCATAGAATAAGGAGTGTTTAGCATAACTCCTCTACAAGGCGATTCACAATGGCCAGCTGTGCAGCCTCTCATTATCCCTGTTTTCTCACCATTCCAAACTGAAGCATGGAATGACTTACAAGCTTACCTGAACGCCTGACCTGCACTCCATGACAAGGTCCTGCACCACCATCATTCTGCAGATGAAGGCTGCTTCATAACTTACTTCAGATGAAGATATTGTAGGAATGTGCTGAAATTCCTGAATCTTCCTCGTTTTCTTCCTCCCTTCTCTCAGTAGGCTCTGCTTGCTATTGGAGCACAGGTCCAACAGCATCAGGTGGCCCCTGATAAACATATAAACAAGGTGAGGGGCAGGAGGTTTAGGGGGGATGTGAAGAAGATCTTTTTTACCCAGAGGGTGTTGACGTTCTGGAATGCGCTGCCCGGCCTGGTGGTAGAGGCAGGTTGCCTCACATCCTTTAAAAAGTACCCGGATGAGCACTTCGCACATCCTGATCTGTCCAAAACCGCAAGAAACTACCAAAGGTCGTGAATGTAGCCCAATCCATCACACAAAGGAGCCTCCCATCCATTGACTCTGGCTACACTTCCCGCTGTCTTGGAAAAGCAGCCAGCATAATTAAGGACCCCACACACCCCAGACATTCTTTCTTCCACCTTCTTCCGTTGGGAAAAAGATACAAAAGTCTGAGATCACGTACCAACCGACTCGAGAACAGCTTCTTCCCTGCTGCCATCAGACTTTTGAATGGACCTACCTTGCATTAAGTTGATCTTTCTCTGTACCCTAGTTATGACTGTGACACTACATTCTGCAGCCTCTCCTTTCCTTCTCTATGAACGGTATGCTTTGTCTGTATAGCGCGCAAGAAATAATGCTTTTCACTGTATGTTAATATATGTGACAATAATAGATCAGATCAAATAACATTCAGGCCTGTGGGCCAAGTGCTAGCAGATGGGACTAGGTGGGAATTCAGGCGTTTCTAATGTGTCAGTGCAGATTCGTTGAGCCAAAGGGCCTCTTCTGCGCTGAATGATTCAAAGATTCCATAACTCATCATCGTTCTATAGACCTCCATGTATCTCCTGTTTGTCTCCTGTGTCCCAGTGATTAATGAATAAAGAAAAAAAGCGATGAAAATTCAAATGGCCAGGGGGGGAAATTATAAAGTAATTGAAATGTATTTGGGTGAAAAGCTGCATACTTACTTGGCAAAATTTTACATAATTGTAAATGTAATTGAAAGAAATTAATGTGAAATACATAAAATAATATATTAAAATGCATTGTTATAATGTGTATATGCAGTCTGTGTGTAGGTATGTAAATATTGGTCCAGGTTTTGCTGGCAAGGTAGCAATGAGATTAATCTATTCACCAACATTAGTGTGTAAATAACTGACAACTTGTGGTGAGGGAGAAATATGTTGTGAGTTGCAAATTGCCACAAATTGCTGAGTGATTTGTGTTGCTCTGGTTAGCCTCACAAAGAGAGTGGCTCACATTCAGTCTTTGCTATATTTGCACTGTTAAAATTAATTAAATTCACCACACAAAATTAAGGGTGGGTACTTAACAACATAAAGCCCCTTTTAATTACAAAATCTATCTTCCTACAACGCCATTCAACTTCCCTCGTCCAGAAACACTGCAGCCGTGTATTTCCAAAAAGCATTCAATAAGATGCCGCATAAGAGGTTATTACGCAAAATTAGGACTCATCAGATTGGGGACATATATTAACATGGATTAAGGAATGGTTAATGGACAGAGAGCAGGTTATAGGAATAAAGAAGACATATTCGGGTTGGCAGATTGTGACTAATAATGTACCGTAAGGATCAGTACTGGGGACTCAGATATTTCTCGAATCCCTACAGAGCAGAAGGAGGCCATTTAGCCCATTGAGTCCCACCAACTCTCCAACAGAGCACTCCTGCTCTATTCCTGAACACAGTAAGAAGTTTAACAACACCAGGTTAAAGTCCAACAGGTTTATTTGGTAGCAAAAGCCACACAAGCTTTTGGAGCCTTAAGCCCCTTCTTCAGGTGAGTGGGAATTCTGTTCACAAACAGGGCATATAAAGACACAAACTCAATTTACATGAATAATGGTTGGAATGCGAATACTTACAGCAAATCAAGTCTTTAAGATACAAACAATGTGAGTGGAGGGAGCATCAAGACAGGCTAAAGAGATGTGTATTGTTTCCAGACAGAACAGCCAGTGAGACTCTGCAGGTCCAGGCAAGCTGTGGGGATTACAAATAGTGTGACATGAACCCATCTATTCCTGAACCCCATGCATTTACCCCACTAATCCCCCTAACCTATACACCTTGGGACACTAAGGGGCAATTGAGCATGGCCAATCCACCTAACCTGCACATCTTTGGACTGTGGGAGGAAACCGGAACGCCCAGAGGAAACCCATGCAGACACGGGGAGAACGTGCAAACTCCACACAGATAAGTTACCCAAGGCTGTAATTGAACCCGGGTCCTTGGTGCTGTGAGGCTGCAGTGCTAACCTCTATAGATTTACAATCTATATCAAGGATTTAAATGAGGGGACTGAGTGTAACATATCCAAGTTTGCTGATGGTGCCAGTGAGGTAGGGAGCTAAGTGGTGAGGGAGGAGGGGGGGTGGGGGTGGTGCGGGCCAGAAGGATATAGTCAGGTTTGGTGAGTGGGCAAGTACATCCAGTTGGGCAGGAAAAATAAAAATGCAGAATATTATTTTGAATGGTGAGAGAGTGGGAGATGTTTGCATTCCGAGGGGCCAGGTCATCGTCATACTTGAATCACAGAAAATAACATACTAGTAAATCGAACAATTTGGAAGGCAATTGGTGGACAGGATTTTGCACTCTGAACACAGAGTGTTGGCTGGGATGAGAAAACCAGTGCGTAGCTCTCCAGATGCACAGCCGGGTTTTCTCTCCAGATTCTCTGGCACTCTGTGCATTGAAAATCTGGGGGTGTGGTTTCCGCCATCATTCTGGCAGGGCAGGGCCTGATAGAGCCAGAACTTCCCCCCACCACAGGCGGGCAACCACCCCCCCACACACAAACAAGGGGAATTCCACCCCCCTCCCATGGGGCTCCCCAAAGGTTATTCCCTGGCATTCTGTCTGGCAGTGGCACCCTGATACTGCCAGGTTGGTACTGTCAGGGGGCAGTGCCAGAGCATGTCCCACTGTCCTGGGGCTATACTCATCTTTTCCTCCCCTGGCAAGCTCCCGACTGCCTCCCACTTTTAAACACCTTTTCATAGAATCCCTATGGTGCAGAAGAAGGCCATTTGGCCCATCGAGTTTGCACCAACTCTCCAAAAGAGGATCCCACCCTGGCCCTCCCCTCCACCCTATCACCATAACCCCACATATTTACCATGGCTAATTCTTCTAACCTCCACATCTTGGGACACTGAGGGAGAATTTAGCATAGCCAATCCACCTAACCTACACATCTTTGGAGTGTGGGAGGAAACCCACACGGACACGGGGAGAATGTACAAACTCCACACAGTCACCCAAAGTAGGAATTGAACCCGGGTCCCTGGCATGTGCCACCGTGCTGCCTGCTGTTGTAAACTTCGCTGATGTGACATCATGTTGGTGAGGGGAATATTCTTATCTGGGGGAACATATAACAGGAACCTCGTTTTGTCAACGGCGAGGGGAGGGGAAAATCGGAAAACGAGATCTCACTGGCGGGAATCTTGCGAGATTTTGGGCCCTCGTTGCCATTTACGCCTATGGCTAACGCAGCTCAGAATCACCCTGCTCTGGTAGCATTTATCAGCAATTGGCATATATGTTTAAAGAAGTCTTACTATAATGAAACAATGGTGCATCTGGAGTTCTGTGCACAGTTTTGTTCCTTTTACCTAAGGAAGGACATATTTGTCCTGGTAGGAGTGCATGATTGGATCCTGGGATGAGGGGATTGTCCAATGAGGAGAGATTGTTTCAGAGTTTATATCTTAGTGTCACAAGTAGGCTTACATTAACACTGCAATTAAGTTACTGTGAAAATCTCCTAGTCGCCACATTCTGGCGCCTGTTTGGGTACACTGAGGGAGAATTTAGCATAGCCAATGCGCCTAACCAGCATGTCTTTCAGACTGTGGGAGGAAACCCACGCAGACACAGGGAGAACATGCAGTTTCCGCACGGACAGTGGTCCAAGCCGGGAATCGAACCCAGGTCCCTGGTGCTGTGAGGCAACAGTGCTAATCACTGTGACACTGTGCCACCCTTGAGTGGACTAGGCCCAAGTTCCCTGGAGTTTATAAATGTGAGAGGTGATCTAATGGAAACATATCAAATTCCTAAGGGACTTGACAGTGTAGATGCTGAAAAAACATTTTCCCTGGCTGGGATCATAGTCTCAGAATAAAGGGTAGGCCATTTGGGGTTGAAATGGGGGAACACTTCTTCACTCAATGGGTTGTGAATCTTTGGAATTCAGAGGGTTGGGAACGCGGAGCCGATAGATTTTTGGATACTAAAGGAATTAATGGGTTAAGGGGGCAGCACAGGAGGGTGGAGTTGAGATAGAAGATCATCCATGATCATACTGAATGGTGGAGAGGCTCGAAGGGCTGAATGGCCTACTCCTGCTCCTGTTTCTTATGTAAACAGTGAGAAGGTATTGTCTCTGAAGAATATGTCACATTATGAAATTTTAAAGAGGTTCATGAATAGAAAAACCTGAGAGTTGATGTACACAAGTCTTAGAGAAAGTGAGAGGCTGTTAACAGAAACCATATAGATTATAAACACAGGCAGAGGGCTGAATGTAATGGAGGTGGGAGATAGGAAGCAGGGGGTGAAGGCTGCAAAGTCAGGAGGGAGGGAGGATTGTAGGGCCGTAGAATGTTTGTAGCATTCCTGCGATCATGGCATTTTCCCAGATACCAATTGTGCCACTTAAGAAGCTAATTAAGGGCCTCTCTCTGCTGCATTTTACCAGTGGCTGTAGGGTGAGGAGTCAGCCTCGGAATTCGGGTGGCCTCCCTGCAGTAGGCTGGGGTCCTCCTAAGCGCACACTCTAAGGATGACAGAAGTGCCCACCAGTGGCAAAGGCTGCCACCGTAGCAACTCTGCCCGTACTAACCGCACCCCCTCACCTGACAGGCCCCGGTGAACTCTGACCCCACTTACCTTGCTGCGAGGCTGCCATTCGTTGAGTAGTCTCTTGGCTGGGTGCAGTTTCAGCAGTGGCCACTGATCCTGGTGGCGCTGCTGGTCTTAGAAGTGAGCGTTTGTCCCTTAAAGGGACAGGGGCCACAACGGCAGCTCATTAGCTGCAAGATGAGCAGAAAAATCTGGCCAGGACTCATCAAGTGCCCAAGGCAAGGTTGCTTCCAGCTTGTCGGCCTGTCATTGGGGTCACCACAAGCCCAACAAAATCCAACCCATTGAGTATAAAAGCAATGAAAATATGATCAACATTTAATAAATCATTCGTTAGATCCCATTGAATCATTATAGCCAACAATGGGCACAACACTTTAGGAAAGATTTCTAGGCCTTAAGAGAGGGTGTGGAGATTTATTGCAATGGTAACACTGATGAAGGGTTTCAGTTATGTTGAGAGGCTCGAGAAGCTGTGATTGTCCTCCTTCGAGCAGAGCAGGATGAAAGGACAAGGGCAGCAGACAAATGGGGACACCAGCATTTGGAAGTTCCCTCTCAAGCCAAAAAAACACCCTGACTTAGAAATACATTGCCGTTCCTTCAGTCGCTGAGTCAACATCCTGGAACTCCTTCACTGAAGCACTGTGGGTGAACCTACATCACAGTTCAAGAAGGCAGCTCACCACCACCTTCTCAAGGGCAATAAATGCTGGCCTAGCCAGCGATGTCCACATCCCTTGAATGAGCTTTAACAGAGATTCTAGCACATCCAAGCATTTGCTGAATAGACCTTCCATGTCCTCGGAGGCCCTATTTCATTGCCTGACAATAATTTTTTCTTTTTAAGATGAAATGCATTGGTTTACAGATCTTGATGATCACTCATTTAATTTGTGAGCATAGTTTGACCCCGGTCAGATCTCTCACCTCACCTGATCATGTTTTAGGCCTGCCCAGAGAGTGAGGCAGGTGTTGGTCGCTCTAGGTTTGGAAGGTACCGGAAACAGAGACACCAGCACGAAAGATGGTTTCTGAAATTCAAACAAAATTGTCTTTATATAGAGTATTGGGGTGGAATTAGTCATTGCTGAATGCTCCAAGAAAGAGAGAAGAGAATGTGTTCAACAGTTAAACGTGGGATGGCATAAATCCAACAGGACATCGCGAAAAATGAGAATGATTTCCTGCAAGACAAAACTATGGAAAACAGTTGCAAAAGTAAACTACACTGTACAGTGTGGTAAAGTGTCATTTTGAAGCCACTTTGATTGCTGGTCACACTTTAATTAAAATAGATGTTTTAACTTGACCTAACTGCGCGATTTGTTCATTCAAATGCTTTGTTTTGTCTTATTTCACCTTCACAGGACAGCAGGCACACATTAGCGACATTTAAGAGGCGTCTGGAGGGGTACATGAATAGGGAGGGAATAGAGGGATACGGACCGAGTAAGGGCAGAAGGTTTATGTTTTAGTTTAGTTGGAGCATCATGCTCAGCACAGGCTTAGAGGACCAAAGGGCCTAGTCCTGCGCTGTACTTTTCTTTGTTCTTTGTTCAAATCATGGTTAATTGGCCCAATCCCAGGGTGATTACTGATGAGATCTAACTACATATCCAGACAATTATATAAAAATAGCCAAAAGATAGAGGGAGACGGATTTCTGAGCCTGTGATTAAATGTCATTATTGTGTTATTTTTTGTAAACTGGCCGTTTTCCTTTGTACAGTTGAAGAGTCTAGGTTTAGTTAAACACAATCTGTAACCAACACGGACATCAGTACCTGTTACACAGAGAAAACAAGCTGTCGGCTATTGGAGAAGTAGAATTTCTGTCCATTGCTGCACCATTGAAACTATTTTTTCTTTTACATATGGTTTTCTGTTTCAATACCCGCATAGCTGGGGGTCATTTTAACTTTGTGTAAAAGCGGTTAGCACTGGGTGGCAGCACAGTGGTTAGCGCTGCTGCCTCACAGCACCAGGGGCCCGGGTTCAATTCTGGCCTCGGGTGACTGTTTGTCTGGAGTTTGCACGTTCTCCCCGTGTCTGCGTGGGTTTCCTCCGGGTGCTCCGGTTTCCTCCCACAGTCCGAAAGACGTGCTGGTTAGGTGCATTGGCCATGCTAAATTCTCCCTCAGTCTACCCGAAACAGGCGCCGGAGTGTGGCAACTAGGGGATTCTCACAGTAACTTCATTGCAGTGTTAATGTAAGCTTACTTGTGACACTAATAAATAAACTTAAACTTATTGTAAGCCTACCTGTGACACTAATAAAAAAGCTTTATCTTGCAAACTCCAAAACTGAATGAATGTTTACATGGCTGAGGAATCTCATTAACTATTTGAGAAGTTTGGAAGGGTAATTAATTGGCTGCTAGTCACTTAATCTTGCTGGGGAAATTGAGAACTGGGCACTGTTCACCTGGGATTTTCTGAGTCAAATTTCAATTTCACTGAAGAACAGCAAGTTAACCTGATTTTTTCTGGCAGTATGATCACAAATGACTTGGTTTGATTTAATTATTTTCATTCACAAACCTGGTTCCGATGTTTAAGCCCAGCAGGAATCCAAGACTAAAAAGGGATTGAAATCTCTTGAAAATCTTCCCTGTGTTCCTCCAGTACCTTCCGGCACATTTACACCATTGCGTTAACAGATCTGCGCAGTTGGCAATATTAAGGGGCTAATTGCTCTAACACCCATTGATGTTCACAGTTGAGGAATCAGCTTCTCCCTCTTGCTGTTGCTAAATTTAGATGCACGTAGAGTTGGATGTTTTTGTGCCAGACAGATTGAAGTGAAGTGTCACCTTCCTCACTCGAACAAAATTATATTAAAAATCTTCAGTTCAGATAAAGAAATCCCGGTCAATTCCCATGAACTTTTTGTAGCGGCAATTAGCACAAGTCAGCACAGTGACATTCTCACGCAATACACTGTAAAAATAATAAGATTGAGTCAACTAAGTTGAACCGTCGCCACTGCCAAGAGAACCAGAAAGGATGTTGAGGCGAATGTTATTAATGTGGCGAGTTGTTATGAGCTGGAATACCCTGTCTGAAAGGGTGTTGGAAGCAGATTCAATCGCAGCTCCCATTCGGAAATTCGATAAATACATAAAAATGAAGGATTTGTAAGGATGTGGGGAAAGAACGGAGTGGGATCAATTGGATTGTGTTTTCAAAGAGCTGGCAATAGGCATGGGGTCAGATGGCTTCTCTCTCAGCTGTATGAACCTATGAACTGTGGGAATAATTTGCCAGCCTGTCTTGTATGTCCATTCTCCTTTCCCTTTACTCAGCGGAAAATGTCTTCACATTTTAATATCTCCACAAAGGAAACAACATTTACCAGTTTCTCCTCATTTCAGATACAGCTGGGGCTCGGTTGGTTGTGTTTGAACCTTCCGCCAGAATTCTACCATCCCCGGCCACCACAGAATTGTAGTGGACAATGGAAATGTCCATTGACCTCGGGCGGGATTTTCTGGTCTCCGGTTGAGCGAGTCAGTAAAATCCCGCCTGAATTTGAGTCAGAATGTTGGATGTTCAAGTCCTAATCCGTGACGTGACCACAAAAATCAAACACTTCAGGGCAGTACTGAAGGATGTTAAAGTCCCATGGCACTGTTTCAAAGAGAACGGTGTCTGGTGTTCTGGCCAGTATTAATCTCTTAACAAACACCACTCAAGCAGATTATCTGATCATTATGATGTTGCTGTTTGTGGGAGCTTTCTGTGCATAAACTGGCTGCATTACAATGGTGTCAACATGCCAAGAGTGCTGTGCTTGTGCTTTGGGATGTCCTGAGGTAATGAAGGGTGTGATATAAATCCAAGTCTTTGGATCCATGGCTGATAATTTTCTCAACCCCATTCTCCCGTCTTTTCCCTGTAACCTTTGATCCCCTTACCAATCAAGAACCTATCTGTCTCTGTCTTAAATACACTCAATGACTTGGCCTCCACAGCCTTCCGTGGCAATGAATTCCACAGATTCACCACCCTCTGGCTGAAGAAATTCCTCCTCATCTCAGTCCTTTATTCGGAGACTTGGCCCTCAGATCCTAGTCTCTCCTACTAATGGAAACATCTTCCCCACGTCCTCTCTATCCAGGCTTTTCAGTATTCTGTAAGTTTCAATGAGATTCCTCCCCCTCCTCCTCCTAAACTCCATCGAGTGCAGACCCGGAGGCCAGAATTTTACCGCCCCACCCCACAGGGATTGGAGCGGGCGAGGGGGTGGACAATGGAAATGTCCGTTGACCTCGGGTGGGATTTTAGGATTTTGGGATGAGCTAGGCCGTAAAATCCTGCCTAGAGATCTTAAACGCTCTTCATACATCAAGTCTTTCATTCCTGGGATCATTCTCGTGAACCACCTCTGGACCCTCTCCGAGGCCAGTACATCCTTCCTTAGATACGGAGCCCAGATTTGTTCACAATATTCCAAATGGGGTTTTACCAGAGCCTTATCAAGACTCAGCAGTACATCCCTGCTCTTGTACACTAGTCCTATCGAAATGAATGCTAACATTGCATTTGTTTTCCTAACTACTAACTCAACCTGCAAGTTAACCTTAAGAGAATCCTGAACTAGGACTCCCAAGTCCCTTTTGCGCTTCCGATTTCTGAATTCCCTCCCCATTTAGAAAATAGTCTACGATTATTAAATTTGCTGCCCGCCAAAAGCTAAACATGAAGGCTAAAAATTACCTCAGGTTGCAATTTACAGCACATTAAAACTGTCAATGCGATGGTGGATTGCTCAGCCTGGTATGGAATCTCAACTGGCAAAGAATCATCCACACAAACTGCATCTTGTAATCCCGGATGAATCAGCACGAAGGGAAGTTTTATTTGAAATGGCGGATAGGAAGTGGTTATGTTAGTGAGCAGGATGCAATAGCAGTCTCTGGAGAAAAGGTTTGAGGGGGGTCATCACACCAACAAGAGGGACTGTGCAGTGGTGGTGAAAAGGAGGCTGTAAGGACCTCACCGAGGCCCATGAGGTGGGCGCCTTGGAGTATGAGCTCCCTGATTGAGGGAATGATTGCCTGCCCAATCAGGGAGTCTCACCTGTGCATATAATGAAGAGTACCCATGATTTTCCAATTAGCAATGTCAAAGGGACTTGATGATGAACTGGATTTTATGCCCCCCACCTAAGGGGTTAGTAGGTAAGAGGTCTATAAAATTGGGCATCATGCCAGGAGCTCCATTACTGGGAGCACTGCGGAATGAGCTAACCGGATTTTAATGTTGGGTAATGGGGATCCCACACCACGTCAGTGGCAGATTTGGGGAGCCGGTGAGCTCAGATTGACTCAATAGTTGGCTCAATCGGGAGATGGTGGCATAGTGGTATTGTCTCCGGACTAGTAATCCAGAGACCCAGGGTAATGCACTGGGGACCTGGGTTCGAATCCCACCACAGCAGATTAAAAAAAGTCTGGTGATGACCATGAAAACTTTGCCGATTGTCATTCAACCCATCTGGTTCACTAATGTCCTTTAGAGAAGGAAGTCTGCCGTCCTTACCCGGTCTGGCCTACATGTGACTCCAGAACCACAGCAATGTGGTTGACTCTTTAAAAAATAGGGCATTAAAAGCTGGCCAGTGAACAAATACATTGGGAAGCCAGAGTAGATCCCAACAACTTTTCTGTTTTGGCATAAATGCAAGGATAAGATGCTTCACTCCAGGAGTAATTCCACTGACAAATTAGGAATCTTTGACAGTGAAACAAACTTCATTGAATAGCACAGTTTAAATATAACTCTAACAAATGAAGCAGCTTAACCGTTAACAGTTGAACAACATTTAAAATTGAAAAGGAAACAACTTCTAACATATCTCTGTTTCCATTCCAAATAAGCAACATTCCTCTTAAAGACTTAAAATGCCACTTTAAATACATTAACAATCATAAATATACTTACTTTAATGAATGTAGACAGTCTTGAAGCTTTCAGTGAGAAGTAGAATTCCAGAAGCCTGAAAAATGCTTCTACCTTCAACCAGACTTCAGCTGCAAACACAGCTGCTTTCTGCAAAAGCTGTTTCTCTCTGTTACAGACCCAGGACTGCACACAAATCACATCATCACATGTGCCTGTCAACCACTTTAATCAGACATCGCAGGGAACTTAAGTAAACAAAAGTCCATTAACTCTACTGAACATAATCACTTGCAAGATGGAAATTAGTTATTATCCTGCTCTCCTAGCATCTGAGCTGCATTCCCTCCAAACATACCGATTGCTTGTCACATAAAGCTGAATTTTAAAACGTACTCCTTAAACACAAAAAATGTATATATAGCAATTGCACTGCTATCATCATGGTGCAATGCCTATTGAATACAATTATCCCTGTATGTCCACAAAATCAGAATTGACAGAAAGATAGGTAAATATCTATTGTCTATGGGGACCTGAGGCAGCTTTCTCTGTTAGAGAGCGTGAGGGAGACAAGTGGTTATATGAGATGAAAGGAAGGAACCTGGTCTCCTTGAACTTTCACTGCCAGTATAGGAATTGAACCCATGCCGTTGGAATCATTCTGCACTATATTCTAGTCATTTGAGACAACCAAACCCTATCAGATAGGTGGGAGAATACCATGAATGGTTCAGTTCTGCGGTGTTTCTGATAGAACATAGAACATAGAACAGTACAGCACAGAACAGGTCCTTCGGCCCATGTTGTTGTGCCGAGCTTTGTCTGAAACCCAGATCAAGCTATTTCCTCCCTATCATCCCGAAGTACTCCATGTGCCTATCCAATAGCTTCTTAAATGTTCCTAAAGTTTCTGACTCCACTATCCCTGCAGGCAGTCCATTCCACACCCCAACCACTCTCTGAGTAAAAAACCTACCTCGGACATCCTTCCTATATCTCCCACCATGAACCCTATAGTTATGCCCCCTAGTTACCGCTCCATTCACCCGAGGAAATAGTCTTTGAACGTTCACTCTATCTATCCCCCTCATCATCTTATAAACCTCTATCAAGTCTCCTCTCAACCTCCTCCGCTCCAAAGAGAAAAGCCCAAGTTCCCTCAACCTTTCCTCATAAGACCTACCCTCCAAACCAGGCAGCATCCTGGTAAATCTCCTTTGCACTCTTTCCAGTGTCTCCACATCCTTCTTAATGATAATAATCCTTCTTAATCCTTCTTGATGAGCAGATGCTGGATTGATTTTTATTACCTCTATTCACACGTCTTGAACAAGGTTCTGGGTTAGAAAAATACATTTTTCCCCAAAGAAGAATGGGCAGGAGGAGCAAATTCAAACGAAAGTAGCTGATTCAGGAATGGTTGGGAGCTTTGCATAGAAACTGTATTGAATTCTGTTAAGAAGTGGGATTGAGGATTGTAGAAATACCTGCTGCCCATATCTTAACTCATACCAAGATCCATGATGTGGAGATGCCGGCATTGGACTGGGGTAGGCACAATAAGAAGTCTCACAACACCAGGTTAAAGTCCAACAGGTTTATTTGGCAGCACAAGCTTTCAGAGTGCTGCTCCTTCATCAGATGACCCTGTCCTCACCTGATGAAGGAGGAGCGCTCTGAAAGCTCTTGCTACCAAATAACCCTGTTGGACTTTAACTTGGTGTTGTGAGACTTCTTACTGTTCATACCAAGATCCTATTATCTATCCCCCTGTGCTTACAGACATTCACTGGCTCCTGATCAAACAACATTTGATTGCAAAATTCTCATCTATGGTTTCAAATTCTTCCATGGATTTGCCCCTCCTCCCTATCTCTGCAATTCACTCTCTCAAAACCAGGGTCGGCCGAAAACTGGATAGTTCTAGAATTTACCATGCTCAATTCATACTCATACCATGTTGTACTCAATTAAGATGAACTTACCTGGACAATTAGGCTAGGCAGTGGGTGGCGCTGAACTTGTTATCTGCTTCATAGCTTGCACGCTGGTCCATTCCCATGTTCCATGTGACCTTTAACCCTACTCTCGGCCCTGCCGGATTGGCCTAACAGGTCCATGGTCCAAAGTGGCCAACTTGAAATCCAGCAAAATCCAAAATCTGGCACAGCCTCGATCCCTCAGTTTCCGGTTTTAAGCAAGTGTGCCAGTACCTCTTTGACCAAGCTTTTGGTCACCTGAACTAATATCTCCTTTTATGGTTCAGCATCATACTTTGTTTTATAATGCTTCTGTGAAGTGCCTTGGGACACTTGCGTTTGCTTCTGCTAAAAGTGCTGCAAGTTATTACTGTAGGGAGTTAAGAGATAGAGGAGGAGGGAAGGACATGATACAGTAATGGGACATGACTCTGAATGGAATGTGTGATCTACCGAATGGCCTTTTCTCATTCTCTCTTCTATGATGTCTTTA
Source organism: Mustelus asterias (assembly GCF_964213995.1). Lineage (NCBI taxonomy): Eukaryota > Metazoa > Chordata > Chondrichthyes > Carcharhiniformes > Triakidae > Mustelus > Mustelus asterias. Next base: position 37,825,453 of record NC_135822.1, read on the forward strand.
ACTTGGAATAATCTCCTTGGCAAGAGCCTGAATTTCTTCCTCAAGCTCTCCCAGGCTTTTTCCCATTATGTAAGAATGTATTTAGTTCCTCAATAACTTCTTCCTCAAAGAACTATGGACTCAAGATTTGGTGCCTTTATGGCCATCTAACATCTGGCCGTGCTCGCCCCAAGATGGGAAAATCCCATCCGAAGTCAATGGATCTTTGCATGGTCTGCACTCCCCTCTCCCCGCCCGCTATGATTCCTGTGGCGGGCGGGATGGGAAAATGCCACCCTGGACCTCTCCAGAAAGAACAGGATCCTTCAGGATTCTCAAGGGCAAGAGGGGTTGATAAAGCAGCACCTTGGAACAACATTGTGAGACATCAGCTGGTTTCCCATATGGCCAGTCCACCACTGTGGCCACTGGTGGTCATGTTGCAGTGCAAAGGGTTAATAATTGAACTGCGTGGTTGTATAGCAACAGGCTCTCCAAGGACAATAGGAAAACAGCAAGATGCCTGTGAGGAGAAATGATAGATTATGTTCTGCTCTTCATATCTGATTATCATCTGCCTGTGCAAGGAAATACATTCTTGGTACAACATTGACCAGGAATGATTGGTGTCCAACTGTAGTAAGGATGGGCTGGGAGATCAATTAACCCGACTATTATGTACCTGTCCATTGTAATTAAGGAACGTGAGCTGCCAATAAACTGTTCTTGTAAGGTTCCGAGAACAGATGAACCATGAGGTCGTATCTATGAAATATACTTTCAATGCAGGCAAACTGATGTGTGGAAAGGAAGAAGATTTTCTCGAGTCGGAGAGCTGGAAAAGGAGAAACCCCAAAGCCACTCTTTTGTACAGTCCAGATTGATTTCCTATCTCGATATGAATGACGTCTGTTCTTTATGTTGCACGATCAGACACCTCGTGTTCAACTGAAGAATATTGTCATAAACCATTGAAGGAAGAAGGTCAACATATGGCTGACTCAAAACTGACCTCAGCCATGACAATATTCCATGACATTCCCTATCTCAATCTTTGGCTCTCCTGTATTTATGATATTTTGTGGATTTTTTTGCTGTGAATATTAGTACATGGTGAAGTTTGTTTATTGAAGAACTAATATCAGCTAATTAAGTGCTTAAAACAGTTATGGAAAAGATGTTTAGCCTGATAGTTTAGCTTACCATTGGAATTATCTACCTACAGCTCCACCCTCCACCAGGATGGCTTGGGGGCTCTCTGCGTCATTCCTGAACAGAAGGCGAACCAGTCCCCATCTACTGCTACCCCCTTCACCTGGCTGAGCCTGCTCTCACATTGAACAAGTCTTTTTGATCCTCTAACTTCCTCCAAATAAAAAGTGTTGCTATGGGAACCCATGAGTAATACCAGCATTTTTTGGGATATATCATAGGGGTCATAGAGTCCCTACAATGCAGATAGAGGCCATTCAGCCCATTGAGTCTGCACCGACTCTCTGACAGAGTATCGTACCCAGGCCCATCCTGCCCTATTCCTGTAGCCCCACACATTTACCATAGCTAATTGACGCATCTTGGGACACTAAAGGGTAATTTACCATGGCCAATCCACCGAACCTGCACAGATGTGGAACACTCTTTATTTCAATCTTTTCCTGGGTCCCCTCTCTCACCTCCTTTCTCAATATATTGATGACTATTTTTGTGCTGCTTCCTGCTTTCACCCCAATCTGGAAAATTGAATCAACTTTACTTCCAATTTCCATCCCTCCTTCCCTCACCTTCACATTGTCAATCTCCGACTATTCCCTTCACCTCTTCAACTTCACTATCTCCATTTCTGGTGAAAGGTTGTGTGCTAAAAGCCCACTGAGTTCCACAGCTACCTTGATGACACTTCCTCCCACTACACATCTTGTCAGGACTCTATTCCATTCCCCCTGCTTCTCCATTGCTGTTTACGATGTGGTCTCCTCTATACCGGGGAAACCAAATGTAGATTAAGTGATTACTCTGTTCTGTTCACAAGTATGACCGTGATTTTTTTGGTCATTTAATTTTGTACTCTGACCTCTCTGTCCTTGGCTTCCTGTGCTGCTCAAGCCAAGCACAATGGAACCTCAAAGAAAAGAACCGTGTCTTTTGGTTCGGCACTTTACGGCCTTCCAGGCTCATCACTGAATTCAACAGTTTCAGATCACAAGCATTGCTCGTGTTGTTTCAAACAGCAGTTCCTAGTAATGATTCTGCTGCTGCTATTTACACATCCTCTAGACCGACCTTTTGTCTCTTTACATAAAAACATAGAAAATAGGAGCAAGAGTAGGCCCTTCGAGCCTGCTCTGCCATTCATTATGATCATGGCTGATCATCCATCTCAGTAGTCGGGTCCCACCTTCCTCCCATATGTTTTGATCCCTTTCACCTCAAGTGCTTTATCTAACTGTTTCTTGAAAACATACAATGCTTTGGCCTCAACTACATTTTGTTGTAGTGAATTCTAAAGGCAGACCAATCTCTGGGTGAAGAAATTTCTCCTCATCTCTGTCCTAAATGGTCTACTCTGTATCCTCAGACTGGGACCCCCCTGGTTCTGGACACCCCCACCATCAGGAATATCCTTCCTGCATCTACCCTGTCTAGTCCTGTTAGAATTTTATAGATTTCTATGAGATTCCTCCTTCATTCTTCTAAACTCCAGCAAATACAATCCTAACTGACTCAATCTCAATACATCCCAGGAATCAGTCTGGTAAACCTTCTCCCTCTACAGCAAGAACATCAAGTCCAAAGATGTGCGGGTTAGGTTGATTGGCCATGCTAAAATTGCCCCTTAGTGTCCTGAGATGCGTAGGTTAGAGGGATTAGCGGGTAAAATATGTAGGGATATGGGGGTAGGGCCTGAGTGGGATTGTGGTCGGTGCAGACTCGATGGGCCAGATGGCCTCTTTCTGCACTGTAGGGTTTCTATGATTCTATGTTATCTTTCCGCTGATAAGGAGACCATTTTCCCATTACAATCCCATATTGTCTTGTCATCTCTCTTATCATTTACACTGTGGTGCCTTCTGCCTATTGCAAACCCCTTTTGCTCTTTAATCCTCTCCCCTCTTTCGTTGACTCTCTCCTAACTTAAAACCTGTTACATCTCTAACTTCTTCTAGTTCTGATAAAAGGTCAATGACCTGAAACGTTGACTCTCTTTCTTTGATGTTCTTGTGTCATAGCGACCAGGGAGAACATGGGACGACATTAATAGATCCCCCCGTGGGCTTCGTGGAAAATAGGTTTACCTATCGTGGGAGCTCGTCCAATGAGAGACGAGTGGCAGGTGTTTAAAACCCGCACTCTCAGCCTGGACTGTGGGTTATATTGTCCTGGAGCACAAGCCTGGAGTTGTTGTTCGCTGTGGATGTGGCGTTTTCTTTATTTTAACATAGCAGTGTTGGAGCGGAGAACTGGCCTGAGTGAGGGGATTACACACCTAAGCTGCTGAGAATTTCCAGCATCTCCTGCTTTTATTTCAGTTTTCTAGCATCTGCAGTATTTTACTTTTGTAAAAGTAATCGTTGGATCATAAACAATTGGTCAAACCACTGTGCCCCCATAAGGGCAGCACGGTGGTACAGTGGTTAGCACTGCTGCCTCACAGCGCCAGGGACCCGGGTTCGATTCCCAGCTTGGGTCACTGTCTGTGTGGAGTCTACGCATTCTCCCCGTGTCTGTGTGGGTTTCCTCTGGGTTCTCCAGTTTCCTCCCACAGTCCAAAGAGGTGTGGGTTAGGTGGATTGGCCGTGCTAAATTGACCCTTAGTGTCAGGGGGACTAGCTCGGGTAAATACGAGGGGATATGGGGATAGGGACTGGGTGGGATTGTGGTTGGTGCAGACTCGATGGGCCGAATGGCCTCCTTCTGCACTGTATGATTCTATGATTCTAAGGTAACTATTCTCTACTGGCCATAAGTGTCTCTGAGTTGGAAGAAGGCTAGATGGCTAGTTTCAGAGGAGGTTAACAATTGGTGGGATATAAAACCAGCATTGTATCCAATCCTGCCAGGCTCATTACACAGTAAGGAGTCTCACAACACCAGGTTAAAGTCCAACAGGTTTATTTGGTAGCAAATACCATTAGCTTTCGGAGTGCTGCTCCTTCGTCAGATGGCTCATTACACACAGGTAAGAGTAACATTCCTGCAAAACCAACAACTCTCACTCCTACCACAAATTGGAAATAGACAAAGCCTAAAATCGACTGGGTGTCAATGGTAGATACTTGTGTTTTAAGTATTAGAGCTATGCAGAGATGATACACTGCAGGTTATCTTTGGTCTGTTTTACTCAATGCTTTAAAATGTCTGCTCTCCTGCTTCCAGCTGCTTGCCTATAGTTCAGCTTCTCTTTCGGAGTCACTGTGTCCAGGCTTAACTAATCGCACACAGAGAACAGGTACCAGACACACAATCAAACACTGAACAACTGAACACTACCCTGATCATCAGGTCGTTTTAATAACAATTCCGTTATCTTTCAGTATAATTCTCTCTAATGGATACTTAGGTGACTTTTAATACACCTTTCCAGTTTGGAAATCACCACCAGTTGTCCACAAGTGTTTTGAGCAGAGTGAAGCAACTCATACCATCGCTCTAGTGCGGTACTTTGGGACTGGAAACATGGAAGATACAGTGGGTGGGATTTACCGGGCAACCCGCTGTGAAAGATTGCCCACCATGGGCCGGTGGCGGGATCTTCTGGACCCACTGTTGTCAACGGAGTTTCCCATTGAAGGCACCCCACACCACCGGGAAACACGTGACGGGTTGTCATGAATGGTGGAAAATTCTGGCCAGTATTTGGACAAGTAAAACAACTGTTATTGCTTTATACTGTTTCACGCTTTGCATAAATATTTATTTTCTCTAGTTTCACTGGGTTCATTTAGATATAAATATATCTTCATTTTTACTGTTTCTGGTTGGATAGGTGTTAGTGAGAACACTGCATCAATTATATACTGTCTGGGACTGTTCTTGCATCGGAGGCATTGTCCTTTTATCAACCGTATTTTTCCTTCTTCGGCTGGCAATGAGGCACTTCCTTTGGTAGTCACCCATGAAGTGCATGTTTGTCCATCGGAACAGTGCTCCGTAGATCAGGGTTACCCTGGCTTCTTAACCGTTTGAGAGTCCAGTTCTTGCCAAGCAATCTGCAGATGAAAGTTTTCTAGCTCTGTGAAATGTTTCCTGTCGGTGACCCGTGCTTCTCAGCATTGGAGGAGTTGGGTTATAAACTCAACAAAACTCTCGCCTTTGTTTACTTTGGGTTTGCTTGCCAACTCTGGGATGTGTTACATCTCCTATTGAATGCAGTAGCTGAGTTACTGAGCTTAAACCTCGGATCACGGCAGCATTAATATTAAATGGGTTGCCTGCTACGATAACCCCCAGGACTTGGATGGGGAATCATTGATTGACCTTCCTGTAGGAATCATACAATATGAGCTCCCTGATAATTGATAATTACCTTCCCAGGTAGAGCTCGTATACCGAGCCCTTTATAAAGCAAGCCCCTGAGTGGGTCCATTATTGCATTGTCCCGGTTGGAACCTGTTTGTGTTCACTACAAGCTTGTGGTTTTACTTTATTTTGCACGATAAAGCCTTTATAGTCGGAGGAATGGGGGAACTGCTTCATAATTGAATGTATTCAAGAGGCAGCTAGATATAGCACTTGGGGCGAATGGGATCAAAGGTTATGGGGAGAAAGCAGGATTAGGCTATTGAGTTGGACGATCAGCTGTGATCGTGATGAATAGTGGAGCAGCCTCGAAGGGCCAAATGGCCTCCTCCCGCTCCTATCTTCTATGTTTCTATAAAGGGTGACCTACACTTGTTCCTCCTGCACCAGATGTAAATTCCTGACACTCACACTCCACGTCACCAATGTGTGTGGTGACAGAGGATGGCTGCCTTGTCATGGAGCCACCCTGGCACATGGGGCTACTGTATCGCGACTGGTGCTGCAAAGCTCCCTCTGCTGTAAGACAGGCATAGATGCCCCAGCTCATTCACATTCCAGCTGTGTCTGACGGAATTCGGTAATGTGAAGGCAGCATGAATGATTGCAGTATTGGTCTTCCAGAACATGATATTTAATAAACTCTATTAATTACACCGACCTAGCTCTACTGCTTTGGGTAGAGGTGAAGCATTCAGACTTGCCTTGTGTCTACAAGTGATGTTGTGCCCGTTTAAGGCAAGTTAAGATTCTGTTGACATTTATTGCATGTACAGTCTCCCTGATTGGGAACCAGCAGGTTGCAATGAAAATGTTTTGTAAAAATCTTTACACTCACATTGATTCAAAATGTGGAACTTGCTTCATAATGAAGTTGCTGAGGCAAATCGATGTGTTTAAAGCTAATCACATGATGGAGGAAGAACTAGAAGGATATACTGATAGTGTGAGGTGGAGTAAGGGGGAAAGAGGCTCATGGATGGGCTGAATGGCCTCCTTCTCTACTCTAAATTCTATGCAAAAACCACTTGTGTTCTCAAGGTTAACTTTCCAATGGTCTTATCAACTTGACAAATTTAATCACATCTTTAATATATTCAATGGCAATTGATCATAGAATAGAATAGAACTGTGATCATAGAAACCTACAGTGCAGAAGGAGGCCATTCGACCCACTGACTCCCTGATAGAGTATCCCATCCAGGCCAACCCCATAACCCCTGTTTTACCCCGCTAATGCTCCTACCTACACTTCCTTTGGACACTAAGGGGCAAGTTAGCATAGCCGATCCACCTAACCTGCACATCTTTGGACTGTGGGAGGAAACTGGAGCACCCGGAGGAAATCCACACAGACACAAGGAGAACATGCAGACTCTACACAGACTATGACCCGAGGCCGGAATTGAACCCGGGTCCCTGGCTCTGTGAGGCTGCAGTGCGAACCACTGTGCCACCCTAATTCCATCCCATGAAAGAATAAAATAGGTTTGGTCTGTCCATGATGACAGATTTCAGTAACTTCCTCACATCAGATGCTGAATGACAGGTTATAGCATCCTGGTTTCTCTCTTCCTAAATAATCGAGTGATAATTGCTTTGGAAAACTAAAGGGGGGAATTTTCCCATCCCGCCCACCACGGGAATCGTACCGGGTGGGGAGCAGACCATGCGAAGGTCCGTTGGCCTTCGGCAGGATTTTCTGGTTTTGGGGGCGAGTGCAGCTGGAAAATCCCACCCTCTGCCTTACACATTCGCAATTTCCTCATAATTCCAGAGGGGCAATCTTTCACTCAGGGGATGGTGAATGTCCGGAATGAGTTGCCAGAGGCAGTAGTAGAGGCGGGTACAATTTTGTCTTTTGAAAAACATTTAGACAGTTATATGGGTAAAATGGGTATAGAGGGATATGGGCCAAATTGGGACTAGTTTAGTAGTAAAAACTGGATGGCCTGGATAAGTTGGGCCAAAGGGCCTGATTCCATAGGAGTTGTAGTCCAGAAGTCAGTGTTGAGGGTGGTGAGGTATTGGGGAAGGTACCAGGGTCAAGGGTGGGTACCGGTAGACAGGTAGGTGGATTAAAGTGTGTCTACTTCAATGCAAGGAGCATCCGGAACAAGGTAGATGAACTTGGGGCGTGGATTGGTACTTGGGACTACGATGTTGTGGCCATTACGGAGACGCGGGTAGAACAAGGACAGGAATGGTTGTTGGACGTTCCGGGGTATAGATGTTTCAGTAAGTGTAGGGAAGCTGGTAAAAGAGGTGGAGGAGTAGCATTGTTAATCAAGGATAGTTTAACGGCTGCGGAAAGGCACTTCGAGGGGGATCTGCACACTGAGGTAATATGGGCTGAGGTTAGAAATAGGAAAGGAGCGGTCACGTTGTTAGGACTTTACTATAGGCCCCCAAATAGTAATAGAGATGTGGAGGAAGAAATTGCTAAGCAGATTATGGATATGTGTGGGGGTCACAGAGTAGTTGTCATGGGGGACTTTAACTTTCCAAATATTGATTGGAACCTTTGTAGGTCGAATAGTTCGGATGGGGCAGTTTTTGTGCAGTGTGTGCAGGAGGGTTTCCTGACACAATATGTGGATAGGCCGACAAGAGGTGAGGCCACATTGGATTTGGTACTGGGAAATGAATCGGGCCAAGTGTTAGATTTGGTTGTGGGAGAGCATTTTGGAGATAGTGACCACAATTCGGTGTCTTTTGTTATTGCAATGGAGAGGGATAGGGCCGTACGGCAGGGCAAGGTTTACAATTGGGGGAGAGGTAATTATGATGCAATTAGGCAAGAATTAGGGGGCATAAGTTGGGAACAGAAACTGTCAGGGAAAGGCACTAATGAAAAGTGGAACTTTTTCAAGGAACAAATACTGGGTGTCCTTGATAGGTATGTCCCTGTCAGGCAGGGAGGAAATGGCCGAGTGAGGGGAACCATGGTTCATGAAAGAGGTGGAATGTCTTGTGAAAAGGAAGAGGGAAGCTTATGTAGGGATGAGGAAACAAGGTTCAGATGGCTCGATTGAGGGTTACAAGTTAGCAAGGAATGAGCTGAAAAAGGGGCTTAGGAGAGCTAGGAGGGGACACGAGAAGTCCTTGGTGGGTCGGATCAAGGAAAACCCCAAGGCTTTTTACTCTTATGTGAGGAATAAAAGAATGACCAGGGTGAGGTTAGGGCCGGTCAAGGACAGTAGTGGGAACTTGTGTATGGAGTCAGTAGAGATAGGCGAGGTGATGAATGAATACTTTTCTTCAGTGTTCACCAAGGAGAGGGGCCATGTTTTTGAGGAAGAGAAGGTGTTACAGGCTAATAGGCTGGAGGAAATAGATGTTCAGAGGGAGGATGTCCTGGCAGTTTTGAATAAACTGAAGGTCGATAAGTCCCCTGGGCCTGATGAAATGTATCCGAGGATTCTTTGGGAGGTAAGGGATGAGATTGCAGAGCCTTTGGCTTTGTTCTTTGGGTCCTCACTGTCCACGGGGATGGTGCCAGAGGACTGGAGAATGGCGAATGTTGTTCCTCTGTTTAAGAAAGGGAATAGAATAGACCCTGGTAATTATAGACCGGTTAGTCTTACTTCGGTGGTTGGTAAATTGATGGAAAAGGTCCTTGGGGATGGGATTTACGACCATTTAGAAAGATGCGGATTAATCCGGGATAGTCAGCACGGATTCGTGAAGGGCAAGTCGTGCCTCACAAATTTGATTGAATTTTTTGAGGAGGTAACTAAGTGTGTTGATGAAGGTAGGGCAGTTGATGTCATACACATGGATTTTAGTAAGGCGTTTGATAAGGTCCCTCATAGTTGGCTTATGATGAAAGTGAGGAGGTGTGGGATAGAGGGGAAGTTGGCCGATTGGATAGGTAACTGGCTGTCTGATCGAAGACAGAGGGTGGTGGTGGATGGAAAATTTTCGGATTGGAGACAGGTTGCTAGCGGAGTGCCACAGGGATCAGTGCTTGGTCCTCTGCTCTTTGTGATTTTTATTAATGACTTAGAGGAGGGGGCTGAAGGGTGGATCAGTAAATTTGCTGATGACACCAAGATTGGTGGAGTAGTGGATGAGGTGGAGGGCTGTTGCAGGCTGCAAAGAGACATAGATAGGATACAAAGCTGGGCTGAAAAATGGCAAATGGAGTTTAACCCTGATAAATGTGAGGTGATTCATTTTGGTAGGACTAATTTAAATGTGGATTACAGGGTCAAAGGTAGGGTTCTGAAGACTGTGGAGGAACAGAGAGATCTTGGGGGTCCATATCTACAGATCTCTAAAGGTTGCCACTCAAGTGGATAGAGCTGTGAAGAAGGCCTATAGTGTGTTAGCTTTTATTAACGGGGGGTTGGAGTTTAAGAGCCGTGGGGTTATGCTGCAACTGTACAGGACCTTGGTGAGACCATATTTGGAATATTGTGTGCAGTTCTGGTCACCTCACTATAAGAAGGATGTGGAAGTGCTGGAAAGAGTGCAGAGGAGATTTACCAGGATGCTGCCTGGTTTGGAGGGTAGGTCTTATGAGGAAAGGTTGAGGGAGCTAGGGCTGTTCTCTCTGGAGCGGAGGAGGCTGAGGGGAGACTTAATAGAGGTTTATAAAATGATGAAGGGGATAGATAGAGTGAACGTTCAAAGACTATTTCCTCGGGTGGATGGAGCTATTACAAGGGGGCATAACTATAGGGTTCGTGGTGGGAGATATAGGAAGGGTAGCAGAGGTAGGTTGCTTACGCAGAGAGTGGTTGGGGTGTGGAATGGACTGCCTGCAGTGATAGTGGAGTCAGACACTTTAGGAACATTTAAGCGGTTATTGGATAGGCACATGGAGCACACCAGGATGATAGGGAGTGGGATAGCTTGATCTTGGTTTCAGATAAAGCTCGGCACAACATCGTGGGCCGAAGGGCCTGTTCTGTGCTGTACTGTTCTATGTTCTATGTTCCATGCTGTAAACTTCGATGATTCTAATTGGAATAGAATTGACATTCATTTTAAATTAACCCGCCTTACCCGCAGGTAATTTATGGAAGCCAGGGAGAAGTTTCCTTAGGTAGAGTTTCCCTTTATAACACACCAATACCACTGCTACCTTTGAATGTCAGGAAAAGCTGGGATGTCTATATTGGCTATCCAGTCGACAGCTTCCCGAGATGCTGAACAGTTGAGTGAGGAGCCTTCCTCAACAGATACTAATGTCCAGGTTGATGTGATCCAAAGAACAAAGAAAATTACAGCACAGGAACAGGCCTTTAGTCCCTCCAAGCCTGCACCGACCATGCTGCCTGACTGAACTAAACGCCCCCCCTACCCTGCCGGGGATCATATCCCTCTATTTCCATCCTATTCACGTATTTGTCCAGGTGCCCCTTAGAAGTCACTGATCAGGATCAGAATGGTACTTTAGGCCGTTCCTTATCCTCAGTTTGCGAAGGAGGCTGCATTATTCACGTCCTGTGGGGACTTGATTGATTGCTTCTTCACTGTCTTTGAGGGAAATCGAAGGCTCTGCTGTTGGGGAGGTTCTTTATTGCTGCACACATCCCATGGGTCAATCATCAGCCAAACGGCCAAACAGTTAGCAGCCAATAGAATTCAGGAATAATAAACAGGAACATAGCCAAGTATTACCTCCCAGATGTTTCTGTTGACCCAAGGGTCTTTAGAGATAAACACATATTTGGTCAGGAGTGTTGTAAATATATTAATGGCTTCAATCTCAAGTCTGAGTGACGACAGTATTTTGGATCTCCCAGCTGCCTAGTGACCTGCATTGGGTGAGGGGGTTGGCTCTCTGGAATCTGGCTGACTGGCTCTTTATTAATAGCTTAGTGCCAACCTCTGTTCCAAGTGGCATCATCTGCTCTATCACTTAACCCCCAGCTGTGGAGACAAGGCCTAGCAGCAACACTGAAGTAAGATTTGACAAAGGGCCATCTGGACTCGAAACGTCAGCTCTTTTCTCTCCTTACAGATGTTGCCAGAGCTGCTGAGATTTTCCAGCATTTTCTCTTTTGGTTTCAGATTCCAGCATCCGCAGTAATTTGCTTTTATACAGAAGTAAGATTTTACTTTGTCGCTTAACATTAATGTTTACAACAATTGGTGTTAAAGTTTATTTATTAGCGTAAAAAGTAGGCTTACATTAACACTGCAATGAAGTTACTGTGAAAATCCCTGAGTCACCACACTCTGTACACTGAAGGAGAATTTAGCATGGCCAATGCACCTAACCCGCACGTCTTTTGGACTGTGGGAGGAAACTGGAGCACCCGGAGGAAATCCACGCAGACCCGGGGAAAATGTGCAGATTCCACACAGACACTGACCCAAGCCGGGAATCGAACCCAGGTCCCTGGCGCTGTGAGGCAGCAGTGCGAACCACTGTGCCACCGTGCGTTGTATAAGCTTTTACGTGGCTTAATCATAAGGAGCATACGTTTAACTGTGGATCACAAGACTCACGGTGACCTGAGATTTCTCCACTCTCCACAGTTGGTGAACAGCGTCAAGTGACCTCAAACCAAGATCGACACCAGGAATCAGCAATATGGTCACTGCACTGTAACCTCCGGGGAGTAAATGCAGGGAAACACTGCAGACAAATAAAACACACGGCTGTAATAGAGTCAGTGAAGACTGCAGTAAGTGGATGTGGAAATGAGTAAACATCTGCAGAGTTCTCTGAGTGGCATCATCATGTAAGCATTTAAAATTAATGAATTAACGTGTCTGCTAAAATAGCTGAATGAGGAATTTGATCCAAGTTTGCGACATGTTGGTATGAGAACATTTCTCATAGTCAGAAGCAGCGTGCAGAGTGGGAAAACGCATTCACAAAAGGATACTTCTCGAGTCAGAGAATGGTTAGAGCACATTGCTGTCGTGTAGCAGGTACCTTCCGTTCACCTGTAATAGATTAAAAGCCTCAAACATTCTTGGCGGGAGGGGACAAGGAAATGGCATAAGTTGGGAGGGCAGGGAAGGAGGAATGTAGAGCCAGAGAGGGTTACACCAAAACTTTAAAATTGAAGCTTCTGTTAACTGGGAAACCAATGTAGGTCAGGGAGCAAAGGGGCGAGAGGTGAATGGGAATTGCTGCAAGTTTGAAAACACGGCAGGCGAGTTTGGGATGACATCAAATCTAGGAAGAGGGAAGATGGGAGGGCAGTCAGGAGTCCAGTGGAGTTGTCCAATCTCAAGGTAGCATCGGCGTGGATGAAGATTTCTCAGTGGATGAACTGAGGCTGGGGTTGAGTTTGGTGATCTTACAGATGTGGAAATAGGCAGTCTTAGTGACTGCGGGAATGTGTGCTCGGAATCTTATCCTGAGGTCAGCGATGTCACCGAGTCAGTTCAGCTTCAGTCAGTGGCCAGCGAGGAGTGGGGAGCGAGTGTCTGGGGAGTGGACACTGTGGTGGAGACGGAAGTCAGTGGGCTCCGATCTTAATCCATTCAAAATACATCCATAGGCAGAGAGTTAAAATCAGGCCCAGTGCCTTCCAGTGTCGAGTAGGAGGACATTTCCCCCCATCTTGTATTGGATATTGGACAATTAGCGTGACAAATCAGAGGAATTTCAGGGGTGGTGGTGAGGAAGAGCTGTGGTGGGGCGGGGTGAGGGGGGGACACATAAATCCCGAAGCTCATGTTGACAAGGGGCAACATGTAGATGAGATATAGGAAGGGGGCCAAGGATAGACTCGGGGGAAACCACATACCAGGACTGACCAAACATCAGTTTCCTGACCAGATTAAGTTGAAACTGCCATCCAGAGTCCGATAGAATTACTATAATGGAATGTTGACCTGAAGAGATGTGAAGTTAGAAAATGTTGGGGTGGGGAGGGGCAAAGGAGACATGGATAAAAGGATGGTTGGTGCGTAGCTTCAGTACATAGTAAAGCAGAGAGCATCAGAGCCAGGAAGCTTCTCTCTCTATACCAAAGCACTTGAGATAGGGTGGCACGATGGCACAGTGCTGTCTCACAGTGCCAAGGGCCTGCGTGCAATTCCGGCCTCAGGTCACTGTCTATGTGGAGTTTGCACATGGTCCCTGTGTCTGCGTGGGTTTCCTCCGGGTTCTCTGGTTTCCTCCCACAGTTGTGGGTTAGATGGATTCACCATGCTAAATTGCCCTTTAGTGTCAGGGAGATTAACAGGGTAAATACATGGGGTTACGGAGTAGGGCCTGGGTGGGATTGTTGTCAGTGCAGACTCGATGGGCTAAATGGCCTCCTTGTAGGATTCTATGATTCTATGAGATAAACACTTGCCTGGTCCATCATAGCATGGACCATGGGAAAGGACACTACTTGACCCCAGATCATTGCGATTGAATTAAAATGGTGACCTTGGAAATGAGCAAAGAAAGCTGGGAAAATTGAAGAGTGGGTCATTTTCACTCACCTCAAATCAATGACACAATGCCGTTTCATTACACACAGCAACGTGGGGAGGGAGGCGAAGGCCTTATGACACCTAGATTAGTGATTTATAATCAGGAAAGGCACATAGAGGCTGATTGTAACAGGGGTTTAGATTAGACCCGGAAAGATTGTGCACAATGTCTTGCATACTTCTTCCAGCTTCTTTCTCTGAATTTAGTTCACTGATTTGTAGGTACTTTTCATTGGCAAATAAGCAACGAATTACATTGAATAAGCGAAACATTGCCTGCAAATGTATCGTCTAACTGGCATTGGATAAGCTTACCAAATTGTAAGAAGTTCACCAACACCCTCAGGAATGGAGGTGTTCAGTCCCGTCTCTCTCTCTGCTCTGTTGCTAATTCCTTCAGTTAAACAGCAAATGCTAATTGTAAATAGCAATAATAGTAATAGAATCATCATAGAATCCCTACAGAGCAGAAGGAGGCCATCTGGCCCATCGAGTCTACACCGAACACAATCCCACCCAGGCCCTATCCACATAACCCTATGCATTTACTCTAGCTAGTCCTCCTGACACTAAGGGGTAATTTAGCATAGTCAATTCACTTAACTCGCACATCTTTGGACTGTGGGAGGAAACTGGAGCACCCGGAGGAAACCCATGCAGACATGGAGAGAATGTGTAAACTACACACAGACAGTGACCCAAGCCGGGAAACGAACCTGGGTCCCTGTGGCAGTGTAGTAACAGTAATAGTAACAGTGTTAGTGGAGAAGTCATAGAATCATACAGTGCAGAAGAGGCCATTCAGCCCATCAAGTCTGCACTGACTCTCCTACAGACTATCTCACTCAGGCCCTCACCCCACCGCCCTATCCTGGCAACCCCACACATTTATCCCGCTAATCCATCTAAACTACATGGGCACGATTTTCCCAAAGGAAAAACAAAGTGCCCCAATAGATGGGAATATGGGAGGTTTTCCTGCCCGTTTTTTGGGTGAGCTAAGTTGAATGAATTTTAGCACTTGGTGCATCACAGAGTCCGTCAGGGGATTTACGCCTACCCCCCCACACACCTCGCCGGCCTCCTGATCGGCAGCCTCCCCCCCCCTCTCCATCACCGGCATCCTGATCGCCGGCCCCAACCCCTCCCCCCCTCCCCACCCCCGACATCGTCAGCCCCGACACCCCCTACCGTGTTGGCTTCGTTTACAACCTTTAGTATTTTTTTACGGTCTTGGACAGAGCAGGAACCATACCAAGCTGTGATACAACCAGAAAGAATGCTTTCTATGGTGCACCTTTAACAGTTGGTGAGAGTCGTAGTGGACATGCCAAATTTCCTTAGTCTTCTGAGAAAGTAGAGGTGTTGGTGGGCTTTCTTAACTATAGTGTCGGCATGGGGGGGACCAGGACAGGGTGTTGGTGATCTGGACACCTAGAAACGTGAAGCTCTCGACCATTTCCACTTCATCCCCGTTGATGTAGCCAGGGGCATGTTCTCCACTACGCTTCCTGAAGTCGATAACTATCTCCTTTGTTTTACTGACATTGAGGGAGAGATTATTGTCATCACGCAATAATAGAGGTCATTAACATAAAAGAGGACAGCTATTCCACAGAGTGAGCAAGACATGACCAACATCGCACAAGCACGGTAGCACAGTGGTTAGCACTGCTGCCTCACAGCGCCAGGGACCCGGGTTCAATTCCCGGCTTGGGTCACTGTCTGTGTGGAGTTTGCATGTTCTCCCCGTGTCTGCATGGGTTTCCTCCGCTTTCTTCCCACAGTTTGAAAGACGTGCTGGTTAGGTGCATTGGCCATGCTAAATTCTCCCTCAGTGTACCCGAACAGGCGCTGGAGCGTGGCGACTAGGGGATTTTCACAGTAATTTCATTGCAGTGTTAATGTAAGCCTACTTGTGACACGAATAAATGAACTTAACCCTGTTCAGGGTAAAGGAGCAAAGCTGGCAGCATTTTGTTGGGTTAAGTTACCTTTTCAATCCTGTTTACTGGAGGCGAGGACACAACAGAGAGATTATCACCAGCTGCCTTCCTCCCTCCACATCTGCCCAGCAGCAGTGAGATTTCAGAATGTAGGTGAAGTCGGAAGGATCTTGCCCAAAACCCGTTCCATACAAACTGCAGATAATGGTGGCTCCACGTTACTGGAGGACAGAGATTCCTCTCCTTATTCATCTGTGTTCAAAGTCACTGATTTATAGGATAGGCTGCCACCTGGTGTTATAAACGCTGCCTCTCAAACTATCCACAAAAGGATCAAAGGCAGGAAAATCGCGATAAGGACAGCAGAAGCTTGAAATACCCAGGAGTCCTGGCAGGAGTCTGTGAAGAGAGAGAGTTAATGTTTCATGTTGTGTTTTTGGTTCTGGTACCTTTCAAGATTAATCAGTACACAAGTAGACACAGGAGGTGATTAACATCGCCACTCCATCGCTGTCTCAGTCGCGCTGATGAGAAAACTTGAATCCTGCGATCCCACAATGCACTGGCTTGCAAAGTACGTCAAGCCAGACAAAACACACAGCACAGAACAGATTTCTCCTCTCCTCTTGCTGGAGATGTCAGTATTTTCTGCTTAAAAAAAATACATGGGTTCACCTTCACTGTAACCCAGAAAGTCAGGAGGTCTCCTTTCCTCTTGTGGGTCATTGCAGACTTCCGGGGCATTTACAGAGTAATCTTTATTGGAGACTGATGACAATCTCGGACTGGTAGCTCAATTTGAAGTTTATCCAATCACTTCACCTTCAGTCGAGCTAGACTGAGGAGGTGAGGCTGGAGTTTTGTTTTGTTTATATCCAGTTCAATCCAATCAAATCCAATTCAGAGTCTCAGCAAGTGAGACATTCCCGATCCAAGCTGACAAGACAGGGCTCTCACCTCCTGTCTTGGGCTTGATCTACATGATCCAAGCTGACGTCGCACCTCCTCCAAGGCTTGATCTCATTTGCATCTTAGCCAAAAGGCCGAGATGCCGCTTTTTAAAAAATTGCTTCAAATGAAGCCTCAGTGAAACCTCATGACTTCAGCCTGGAGTTGGCGTTCCTTGATTTGGACATGGCTCGCTGGCAGTGGTGAAATTGGGCTTTTCCACTAGAGGCGTATCCTTAGATGGGGCTTGACTTGGTCAACATGTCTCTGCCAAGTGAGATCATTTGGACTGTGTATGAGATAGGTCCTGCCTGAGCAATCAGGAAGCTGTTTAGCTCCAGTAGCATAATTACAAGCTGGAACCTCTTGTCCTGAACAGAAAATTATTGGCTGTAATCTTTGTGCTCCTCTCTTCATTTGGTCGTGATGTTGATTTTGCACAACTTGTCGAGTTTTCATTGGTTTCAAAAGATCAAAGCGAGTTGCGTTATGTATTTAAGAGGGGTTGCCTCTCTAATGGTATAACGTCACTTGACCTGTAGCAGAGGGATTCATGGGCTTTTGGGGATCTTCCATCTTGGACCCGGATCAAACAACATCTTCTCAATAAACAAAGACAGAAAATGCTGGAAAATCCCAGCAGGTCTGACAGCCTCTGTGAGGAGAGAATAGAGCCAACGTTTCAAGTCTGGGTGACCCTTCATCAGAGCTAGAGCTAGCGCTCAACTCAAAACGTTGTCTCTATTCTCTCTCCACAGATGCTGAGATTTTCCAGCATTTTCTGTCTTTGTTTCAGATTCCAGCATCTGCAGTATTTTGCCTTCATCTTCTTAATAAACCTGCAGAGTGTTTTATATGAAACCCACAAGTGCAGCAGCTCATTACTCTTCTTTGTGATAGTGACTGGTCGATATGTAACAAAAGAGGAAACTGGTGACGAGAGTCGGAGAAAAAAAGAAGTGTTTTTTTTCGACAGGACCAGAAAATGAAACACCGCACTTCCGGTTGAAAAGTCGCTCAAAGGCAAGGAAAAGAAACCTCCGATGCACTACCAAAAGGCTTAGAGAAATAAAAACCACAAATAAGCAAGAAGTTAAGAAATGTTGTGGTTGCACAGTGGTTAGCACTGCTGCCTCACAGCGCCAGGGACACGGGTTCGATTCCCAGCTTGGGTCACTGTCTGTGTGGAGTCTGCACGTTCTCCCTGTGTCTGCGTGGGTTTCCTCCGGGTGCTCCGGTTTCCTCCCACAGTCTGAAAGATGTGCTGATGACCCGACAGGTGCCGGAGTGTGGAGATTAGGGAAATTTCACAGTAACTTCATTGCAGTGTTAATGCAAGCCTACTTGTGACTAATAGATAAACTTTAAAAGAAACAAAGGTCAAACTTACTTACTCTGAAATAAAGCGATTAGACTTCCAAACTGCAGAGAGTGGACACGTGG